>NW_026894690.1:0-92550 GCF_032452875.1 Bos javanicus | reverse complement strand
TTCAGTTACGTATTGCTATGCCTGCTCAGCTGCTGATAATCGCCAGCTGGGCCGCAGGATTCAGCCTGCTCAGCTGCCTGATAATCAGCCAGCTGAGCGCGGGATTCATGCCTGCTCAGCTGCCTGATCATCGCCAGCTGGGCCGCATGATTCATGCCTGCTCAGCTACCTGATAACGCCAGCTGGGCCGCAGGATTCATGCCTGCTCAGCTGCCTGATATCCGCCAGCTGGGCCGCAGGATTCATGCCTGCTCAGCTACCTGATAATCGCCAGCTGGGCCGTGGGATTCATGCCTGCTCAGCTGCCTGATAATCACCAGCTGGGCCGCAGGATTCATGCCTGCTCAGCTGCTTGATTCTTGCCTGCTGAGGCACATGATTCATGCCTGCTCAGCTGCCTGATAATCGCACAGCTGGGCCGCAGGATTCATGCCTGCTCAGCTGCATGATAACCGCCAGCTGGGCCGCAGGATTCAGGCCTGCTCAGCTGCCTGATAATCGCCAGCTGGGCCGCAGGATTCATGCCTGCTCAGCTGCCTGATAATCGCCAGCTGAGCCGCAGGATTCATGCCTGCTCAGCTGCCTGATAATCGCCAGCTGGGCCGCGGGATTCATGCCTGCTCAGCTGCCTGATAATCGCCAGCTGGGCCGCAGGATTCATGCCTGCTCAGCTGCCTGATTCTTGCCTGCTGAGGCACATGATCCGTGCAGGAGAGCTGCCTGATCAGCACATGAGCAGTCACATGATCAGCGCCTCTCAGTCACCTGATCACTGCATGACAGGCACGTGATCAGTGCCTGCTGAGGTCAGGATCAGCGCCTGCTCAGCTGCCTGATAATCGCCAGCTGGGCCGCAGGATTCATGCCTGCTCAGCTGCCTGATAATCGCCAGCTGGGCCGTGGGATTCATGCCTGCTCAGCTGCCTGATAACCGCCAGCTGGGCCGCAGGATTCATGCCTGCTCAGCTGCCTGATAACCACCAGCTGGGCCGCAGGATTCATGTCGGCTCAGCTTCCTGATACTCGCCAGCTGGGCCGCAGGATTCATGCCTGCTCAGCTGCCTGATAATCGCCAGCTGGGCCGCAGAATTCATGCCTGCTCAGCTGCCTGATAATCGCCAGCTGGGTCTCAGGATTCATGCCTGCTCAGCTGCCTGATAATCGCCAGCTGGGCAGCAGGATTCATGCCTGCTCAGCTGCCTGATAATCGCCAGCTGGGCCGCAGGATTCATGCCTGCTCAGGTGCCTGATAATCGCCTGCTGGGCCGCAGGATTCATGCCTGCTCAGCTGCCTGATAACCGCCAGCTGGGCCGCAGGATTCATGCCTGCTCAGCTGCCTGATAACCGCCAGCTGGGCAGCAGGATTCATGCCTGCTCAGCTGCCTGATAACCGCCAGCTGGGCCGCAGGATTCATGCCTGCTCAGCTGCCTGATAATCGCCAGCTGGGCCGCAGGATTCATGCCTGCTCAGCTGCCTGATAATCGCCAGCTGGGCCGCAGGATTCATGCCTGCTCAGCTGCTGATAATCGCCAGCTGGGCCGCAGGATTCATGCCTGCTCAGCTGCCTGATGTCGCCAGCTGGGCCGCAGGATTCATGCCTGCTCAGCTGCCTGATAATCGCCAGCTGGGCCGCAGGATTCATGCCTGCTCAGCTGCCTGATCACCGCCAGCTGGGCCGCAGGATTCATGCCTGCTCAGCTGCCTGATATCCGCCAGCTGGGCCGCGGGATTCATGCCTGCTCAGCTGCCTGATAACCGCCAGCTGGGCCGCAGGATTCATGCCTGCTCAGCTGCTGATAATCGCCAGCTGAGGCACATGATCCGTGCCTGAGAGCTACCTGATCAGCACATGAGCAGTCACATGATCAGCGCCTCTCAGTCACCTGCTCACTGCCTGACAGGCACGTGATCAGTGCCTGCTGAGGCCGCGGGTTCAGCGCCTGCTCAGCTGCCTGATAATCGCCAGCTGGGCCGTGGGATTCATGCCTGCTCAGCTGCCTGATAACCGCCAGCTGGGCCGCAGGATTCATGCCTGCTCAGCTGCCTGATAACCGCCAGCTGGACCGCAGGATTCATGCCTGCTCAGCTGCCTGATAACCGTCAGCTGGGCCGCGGGATTCATGCCTGCTCAGCTGCCTGATAAGCCAGCTGGGCCGCAGGATTCATGCCTGCTCAGCTGCCTGATATTCGCCAGCTGGGCCTTGGGATTCATGCCTGCTCAGCTGCCTGATAATCGCCAGCTGGGCCGCAGGATTCATGCCTGCTCAGCTGCTTGATTCTTGCCTGCTGAGGCACATGATCCGTGCAGGAGAGCTACCTGATCAGCACATGAGCAGTCACATGATCAGCGCCTCTCAGTCACCTGATCACTGCATGACAGGCACGTGATCAGTGCCTGCTGAGGTGCGGGATCAGCGCCTGCTCAGCTGCCTGATAATCGCCAGCTGGGCCGCAGGATTCATGCCTGCTCAGCTGCCTGATAATCGCCAGCTGGGCCGCAGGATTCATGCCTGCTCAGCTGCCTGATAATCGCCAGCTGGGCCGCGGGATTCATGCCTGCTCAGCTGCCTGATAACCGCCAGCTGGGCCGCAGGATTCATGCCTGCTCAGCTGCCTGATAATCGCCAGCTGGGCCGCAGGATTCATGCCTGCTCAGCTGCCTGATAATCGCCAGCTGGGCCGCAGGATTCATGCCTGCTCAGCTGCCTGATAATCGCCAGCTGGGCCGCAGGATTCATGCCTGCTCAGCTGCCTGATAACGCCAGCTGGGCCGCAGGATTCATGCCTGCTCAGCTGCCTGATAATCGCCAGCTGGGCCGCAGGATTCATGCCTGCTCAGCTGCCTGATAATCGCCAGCTGGGCCGCAGGATTCATGCCTGCTCAGCTGCCTGATAATCGCCAGCTGGGCCGCAGGATTCATGCCTGCTCAGCTGCCTGATAATCGCCAGCTGGGCCGCAGGATTCATGCCTGCTCAGCTGCTTGATTCTTGCCTGCTGAGGCACATGATCCGTGCAGGAGAGCTACCTGATCAGCACATGGCAGTCACGCAGTGGCCTCCGTCACCTGATCACTGCATGACAGGCACGTGATCAGTGCCTGCTGAGGTGCGGGATCAGCCTGCTCAGCTGCCTGATAATCGCCAGCTGGGCCGCAGGATTCATGCCTGCTCAGCTGCCTGATAATCGCCAGCTGGGCCGCAGGATTCATGCCTGCTCAGCTGCCTGATAATCGCCAGCTGGGCCGCAGGATTCATGCCTGATCAGCTGCCTGATAATCGCCACAGCTGGGCCGCAGGATTCATGCCTGCTCAGCTGCCTGATAATCGCCAGCTGGGCCGCAGGATTCATGGCTGATCAGCTGCCTGATAATCGCCAGCTGAGCCGCAGGATTCATGCCTGCTCAGCTGCCTGATAACGCCAGCTGGGCCGCAGGATTCATGCCTGCTCAGCTGCCTGATAATCGCCAGCTGGGCCGCAGGATTCATGCCTGCTCAGCTGCCTGATAATCGCCAGCTGGGCCGCAGGATTCATGCCTGCTCAGCTGCCTGATACTTGCCTGCTGAGGCACATGATCCGTGCAGGAGAGCTACCTGATATGAGCAGTCACATGATCAGCGCCTCTCAGTCACCTGATCACTGTGACAGGCACGTGATCAGTGCCTGCTGAGGTGGGATGGCGCCTGCTCAGCTGCCTGATAATCGCCAGCTGGGCCGTGGGATTCATGCCTGCTCAGCTGCCTGATAATCGCCAGCTGGGCCGCAGGATTCATGCCTGCTCAGCCTGCCAGCTGGGCCGCAGGATTCATGCCTGCTCAGCTGCTTGATTCTTGCCTGCTGAGGCACATGATCCGTGCAGGAGAGCTACCTGATCAGCATGAGCAGTCACATGATCAGCGCCTCTCAGTCACCTGATCACTGCATGACAGGCACGTGATCAGTGCCTGCTGAGGTGCGGGATCAGCGCCTGCTCAGCTGCCTGATAATCGCCAGCTGGGCCGCAGGATTCATGCCTGCTCAGCTGCCTGATAATCGCCAGCTGGGCCGCAGGATTCATGCCTGCTCAGCTGCCTGATAATCGCCAGCTGAGGCACATGATCCGTGCAGGAGAGCTACCTGATCAGCACATGAGCAGTCACATGATCATGCCTGCTCAGCTGCCTGATCACTGCATGACAGGCATGCCTGCTCAGCTGCCTGGCTGCGGTGCGGGATTCATGCCTGCTCAGCTGCCTGATAATCGCCAGCTGGGCCGCAGGATTCATGCCTGCTCAGCTGCCTGATAATCGCCAGCTGGGCCGCAGGATTCATGCCTGCTCAGCTGCCTGATAATCGCCAGCTGGGCCGCGGGATTCATGCCTGCTCAGCTGCCTGATAATCGCCAGCTGGGCCGCAGGATTCATGCCTGCTCAGCTGCCTGATAATCGCCAGCTGGGCCGCAGGATTCATGCCTGCTCAGCTGCCTGATAATCGCCAGCTGGGCCGCAGGATTCATGCCTGCTCAGCTGCCTGATAATCGCCAGCTGGGCCGCGGGATTCATGCCTGCTCAGCTGCCTGATTCTTGCCTGCTGAGGCACATGATCCGTGCAGGAGAGCTACCTGATCAGCATGAGCAGTCACATGATCAGCGCCTCTCAGTCACCTGATCACTGCATGACAGGCACGTGATCAGTGCCTGCTGAGGTGCGGGATCAGCGCCTGCTCACCTGCCTGATAATCGCCAGCTGGGCCGCAGGATTCATGCCTGCTCAGCTGCCTGATAATCCCAGCTGGGCCGCAGGATTCATGCCTGCTCAGCTGCCTGATAATCGCCAGCTGGGCCGCAGGATTCATGCCTGCTCAGCTGCTGATTCTTGCCTGCTGAGGCACATGATCCGTGCAGGAGAGCACGATCAGCACATGAGCAGTCACATGATCAGCCTCTCAGTACTCGATCACTGTGACAGGCATGATCAGTGCCTGCTGAGGTGCAGGATCAGCGCCTGCTCAGCTGCCTGATAATCGCCAGCTGGGCCGCAGGATTCATGCCTGCTCAGCTGCCTGATAATCGCCAGCTGGGCCGCAGGATTCATGCCTGCTCAGCTGCTTGATTCTTGCCTGCTGAGGCACATGATCCGTGCAGGAGAGCTACCTGATCAGCACATGAGCAGTCACATGATCAGCGCCTCTCAGTCACCTGATCACTGCATGACAGGCACGTGATCAGTGCCTGCTGAGGTCGGGATCAGCGCCTGCTCAGCTGCCTGATAATCGCCAGCTGGGCCGCAGGATTCATGCCTGCTCAGCTGCCTGATAATCGCCAGCTGGGCCGCAGGATTCATGCCTGCTCAGCTGCCTGATAATCGCCAGCTGGGCCGCAGGATTCATGCCTGCTCAGCTGCCTGATAATCGCCAGCTGGGCCGCAGGATTCATGCCTGCTCAGCTGCCTGATAAGCCAGCTGGGCCGCAGGATTCATGCCTGCTCAGCTGCCTGATAATCGCCAGCTGGGCCGCAGGATTCATGCCTGCTCAGCTGCCTGATAATCGCCAGCTGGGCCGCAGGATTCATGCCTGCTCAGCTGCCTGATAATCGCCAGCTGGGCCGCAGGATTCATGCCTGCTCAGCTGCCTGATAATCCAGCTGGGCCGCAGGATTCATGCCTGCTCAGCTGCCTGATAATGCCAGCTGGGCCGCAGGATTCATGCCTGCTCAGCTGCCTGATAATCGCCAGCTGGGCCGCAGGATTCATGCCTGCTCAGCTGCCTGATAATCGCCAGCTGGGCCGCAGGATTCATGCCTGCTCAGCTGCCTGATAATCGCCAGCTGGGCCGCAGGATTCATGCCTGCTCAGCTGCCTGATAATGCCAGCTGGGCCGCAGGATTCATGCAGAGCTGCCTGATAAGCACGCGGGCAGTCACGCCGATCAGCCGCTCTCAGTGCCTGATCACTGCATGACAACTGCAGTGATCAGTGCCTGCTGATAATGTGGGATCATGCCTGCTCAGCTGCCTGATAATCGCCAGCTGGGCCGCAGGATTCATGCCTGCTCAGCTGCCTGATAATCGCCAGCTGGGCCGCGGGATTCATGCCTGCTCAGCTGCCTGATAATCGCCAGCTGGGCAGGATTCATGCCTGCTCAGCTGCCTGATAATCGCCAGCTGGGCCGCAGGATTCATGCCTGCTCAGCTGCCTGATAATCGCCAGCTGGGCCGCAGGATTCATGCCTGCTCAGCTGCCTGATAATCGCCAGCTGGGCCGCAGGATTCCCTGCTCAGCTGCCTGATAATCGCCAGCTGGGCCGCAGGATTCATGCCTGCTCAGCTGCCTGATAATCGCCAGCTGGGCCGCAGGATTCATGCCTGCTCAGCTGCCTGATAATCGCCAGCTGGGCCGCAGGATTCATGCCTGCTCAGCTGCCTGATAATCGCCAGCTGGGCCGCAGGATTCATGCCTGCTCAGCTGCCTGATAACGCCAGCTGGGCCCAGGATTCATGCCTGCTCAGCTGCCTGATAATCGCCAGCTGGGCCGCAGGATTCATGCCTGCTCAGCTGCCTGATAATAGCCAGCTGGGCCGCAGGATTCATGCCTGCTCAGCTGCTTGATTCTTGCCTGCTGAGGCACATGATCCGTGCAGGAGAGCTCCTGATCAGCACATGAGCAGTCACATGATCAGCGCCTCTCAGTCACCTGATCTGCATGACAGGCACGTGATCAGTGCCTGCTGAGGTGCGGGATGCGCCTGCTCAGCTGCCTGATAATCGCCAGCTGGCCGCAGGATTCATGCCTGCTCAGCTGCCTGATAATCGCCAGCTGGGCCGCAGGATTCATGCCTGCTCAGCTGCCTGATAATCGCCAGCTGGGCCGCAGGATTCATGCCTGCTCAGCTGCTTGATTCTTGCCTGCTGAGGCACATGATCCGTGCAGGAGAGCTACCTGATCAGCACATGAGCAGTCACATGATCAGCGCCTCTCAGTCACCTGATCACTGCATGACAGGCACGTGATCAGTGCCTGCTGAGGTGCAGGATCAGCGCCTGCTCAGCTGCCTGATAATCGCCAGCTGGGCCGCAGGATTCATGCCTGCTCAGCTGCCTGATAATCGCCAGCTGGGCCGCAGGATTCATGCCTGCTCAGCTGCCTGATTCTTGCCAGCTGGGCACATGATCCGTGCAGGAGCTGCCTGATCACGCAGCAGTCACATGATCATGCCTCTCAGTCACCTGATCACTGCGCTGACAGGCCGCCGTCAGTGCCTGCTGCGGGCCAGGATCAGCGCCTGCTCAGCTGCCTGATAATCGCCAGCTGGGCCGCGGGATTCATGCCTGCTCAGCTGCCTGATAATCGCCAGCTGGGCCGCAGGATTCATGCCTGCTCAGCTGCCTGATAATCGCCAGCTGGGCCGCAGGATTCATGCCTGCTCAGCTGCCTGATAATCGCCAGCTGGGCCGCAGGATTCATGCCTGCTCAGCTGCCTGATAATCGCCAGCTGGGCCGGGATTCATGCCTGCTCAGCTGCCTGATAATCGCCAGCTGGGCCGCAGGATTCATGCCTGCTCAGCTGCCTGATAATCGCCAGCTGGGCCGCAGGATTCATGCCTGCTCAGCTGCTTGATTCTTGCCTGCTGAGGCACATGATCCGTGCAGGAGAGCTACCTGATCAGCACATGAGCAGTCACATGATCAGCGCCTCTCAGTCACCTGATCACTGCATGACAGGCACGTGATCAGTGCCTGCTGAGGTGCGGGATCAGCGCCTGCTGCCTGCTGATAATCGCCAGCTGGGCCGCAGGATTCATGCCTGCTCAGCTGCCTGATAATCGCCAGCTGGGCAGGATTCCTGCTCAGCTGCCTGATAATCGCCAGCTGGGCCGCAGGATTCATGCCTGCTCAGCTGCCTGATTCTTGCCTGCTGGGCCACATGATCCGTGCAGGAGGCACCTGATCAGCACGCCAGCAGTCACATGATCAGCGCCTCTCAGTCCTGATCACTGCCGCAGGCACGTGATCAGTGCCTGCTGATGCGGGATCAGCGCCTGCTCAGCTGCCTGATAATCGCCAGCTGGGCCGCAGGATTCATGCCTGCTCAGCTGCCTGATAATCGCCAGCTGGGCAGGATTCATGCCTGCTCAGCTGCCTGATAATCGCCAGCTGGGCCGCAGGATTCATGCCTGCTCAGCTGCTGATTCTTGCCTGCTGAGGCACATGATCTGTGCAGAGCTACCTGATCAGCACATGAGCAGTCATGATCATGCCTCTCAGTCACCCGATCACTGCATGACAGGCACGTGTCAGTGCCTGCTGATGTGCGGGATCAGCGCCTGCTCAGCTGCCTGATAATCGCCAGCTGGGCCGCGGGATTCATGCCTGCTCAGCTGCCTGATAATCGCCAGCTGGGCCGCAGGATTCATGCCTGCTCAGCTGCCTGATAATCGCCAGCTGGGCCGCAGGATTCATGCCTGCTCAGCTGCCTGATAATCGCCAGCTGGGCCGCAGGATTCATGCCTGCTCAGCTGCCTGATAATCGCCAGCTGGGCCGCAGGATTCATGCCTGCTCAGCTGCCTGATAATCGCCAGCTGGGCCGCAGGATTCATGCCTGCTCAGCTGCCTGATCGCCAGCTGGGCCGCAGGATTCAGGCCTGCTCAGCTGCCTGATAATCGCCAGCTGGGCCGCAGGATTCATGCCTGCTCAGCTGCCTGATAATCGCCAGCTGGGCCGCAGGATTCATGCCTGCTCAGCTGCCTGATAATCGCCAGCTGGGCCGCAGGATTCATGCCTGCTCAGCTGCTTGATTCTTGCCTGCTGAGGCACATGATCCGTGCAGGAGCTACCTGATCAGCACATGAGCAGTCACATGATCAGCGCCTCAGTCACCTGATCACTGCATGACAGGCACGTGATCAGTGCCTGCTGAGGTGCGGGATCAGCGCCTGCTCAGCTGCCTGATAATCGCCAGCTGGGCCGCAGGATTCATGCCTGCTCAGCTGCCTGATAATCGCCAGCTGGGCCGCAGGATTCATGCCTGCTCAGCTGCCTGATAATCGCCAGCTGGGCCGCAGGATTCATGCCTGCTCAGCTGCCTGATAATCGCCAGCTGGGCCGCAGGATTCATGCCTGCTCAGCTGCCTGATAATCGCCAGCTGGGCCGCAGGATTCATGCCTGCTCAGCTGCCTGATAATCGCCAGCTGGGCCGCAGGATTCATGCCTGCTCAGCTGCCTGATAATCGCCAGCTGGGCCGCAGGATTCATGCATGCTCAGCTGCCTGATAATCGCCAGCTGGGCCGCGGGATTCATGCCTGCTCAGGTGCCTGATAATAGCCAGCTGGGCCGCAGGATTCATGCCTGCTCAGCTGCCTGATAATCGCCAGCTGGGCCGCAGGATTCATGCCTGCTCAGCTGCCTGATTCTTGCCAGCTGAGGCGCATGATCCGTGCAGGAGAGCTACCTGATCAGCACATGAGCAGTCACATGATCAGCGCCTCTCAGTCACCTGATCACTGCATGACAGGCTCGTGATCAGTGCCTGCTGAGGTGCAGGATCATCGCCTGCTCAGCTGCCTGATAATCGCCAGCTGGGCCGCAGGATTCATGCCTGCTCAGCTGCCTGATAATCGCCAGCTGGGCCGCAGGATTCATGCCTGCTCAGCTGCCTGATAATCTACCAGCTGGGCCGCAGGATTCATGCCTGCTCAGCTGCTTGATTCTCGCCTGCTGAGGCACATGATCCGTGCAGGAGAGCTACCTGATCAGCACATGAGCAGTCACATGATCAGCGCCTCTCAGTCACCTGATCACTGCATGACAGGCACGTGATCAGTGCCTGCTGAGGTGCGGGATCAGCGCCTGCTCAGCTGCCTGATAATCGCCAGCTGGGCCGCAGGATTCATGCCTGCTCAGCTGCCTGATAATCGCCAGCTGGGCCGCAGGATTCATGCCTGCTCAGCTGCTTGATTCTTGCCTGCTGAGGCACATGATCCGTGCAGGAGAGCTACCTGATCAGCACATGAGCAGTCACATGATCAGCGCCTCTCAGTCACCTGATCACTGCATGACAGGCACGTGATCAGTGCCTGCTGAGGTGCGGGATCAGCGCCTGCTCAGCTGCCTGATAATCGCCAGCTGGGCCGCAGGATTCATGCCTGCTCAGCTGCCTGATAATCGCCAGCTGGGCCGCAGGATTCATGCCTGCTCAGCTGCCTGATAATCGCCAGCTGGGCCGCAGGATTCATGCCTGCTCAGCTGCCTGATAATCGCCAGCTGGGCCGCAGGATTCATGCCTGCTCAGCTGCCTGATAATCGCCAGCTGGGCCAGGATTCATGCCTGCTCAGCTGCCTGATAATCGCCAGCTGGGCCGCAGGATTCATGCCTGCTCAGCTGCCTGATAATCGCCAGCTGGGCCGCAGGATTCATGCCTGCTCAGCTGCCTGATAATCGCCAGCTGGGCCGCAGGATTCATGCCTGCTCAGCTGCCTGATAATCGCCAGCTGGGCCGCAGGATTCATGCCTGCTCAGCTGCCTGATAATCGCCAGCTGGGCCGCAGGATTCATGCCTGCTCAGCTGCCTGATAATCGCCAGCTGGGCCGCAGGATTCATGCCTGCTCAGCTGCCTGATAATCGCCAGCTGGGCCGCAGGATTCATGCCTGCTCAGCTGCATGATAATCGCCAGCTGGGCCGCAGGATTCATGCCTGCTCAGCTGCCTGATAATCGCCAGCTGGGCCGCAGGATTCATGCCTGCTCAGCTGCCTGATAATCGCCAGCTGGGCCGCAGGATTCATGCCTGCTCAGCTGCCTGATAATCGCCAGCTGGGCCGCAGGATTCATGCCTGCTCAGCTGCCTGATAATCGCCAGCTGGGCCGCAGGATTCATGCCTGCTCAGCTGCTTGATTCTTGCCTGCTGAGGCACATGATCCGTGCAGGAGAGCTACCTGATCAGCACATGAGCAGTCACATGATCAGCGCCTCTCAGTCACCTGATCACTGCATGACAGGCACGTGATCAGTGCCTGCTGAGGTGCGGGATCAGCGCCTGCTCAGCTGCCTGATAATCGCCAGCTGGGCCGCAGGATTCATGCCTGCTCAGCTGCCTGATAATCGCCAGCTGGGCCGCAGGATTCATGCCTGCTCAGCTGCCTGATAATCGCCAGCTGGGCCGCAGGATTCATGCCTGCTCAGCTGCCTGATAATCGCCAGCTGGGCCGCAGGATTCATGCCTGCTCAGCTGCCTGATAATCGCCAGCTGGGCCGCAGGATTCATGCCTGCTCAGCTGCCTGATAATCGCCAGCTGGGCCGCAGGATTCATGCCTGCTCAGCTGCCTGATAATCGCCAGCTGGGCCGCAGGATTCATGCCTGCTCAGCTGCCTGATAATCGCCAGCTGGGCCGTGGGATTCATGCCTGCTCAGCTGCCTGATAATCGCCAGCTGGGCCGCAGGATTCATGCCTGCTCAGCTGCCTGATAATCGCCAGCTGGGCCGCAGGATTCATGCCTGCTCAGCTGCCTGATAATCGCCAGCTGGGCCGCAGGATTCATGCCTGCTCAGCTGCCTGATAATCGCCAGCTGGGCCGCAGGATTCATGCCTGCTCAGCTGCCTGATAATCGCCAGCTGGGCCGCAGGATTCATGCCTGCTCAGCTGCCTGATAATCGCCAGCTGGGCCGCAGGATTCATGCCTGCTCAGCTGCCTGATAATCGCCAGCTGGGCCGCAGGATTCATGCCTGCTCAGCTGCCTGATAATCGCCAGCTGGGCCGCGGGATTCATGCCTGCTCAGCTGCCTGATAATCGCCAGCTGGGCCGCAGGATTCATGCCTGCTCAGCTGCCTGATAATCGCCAGCTGGGCCGCAGGATTCATGCCTGCTCAGCTGCCTGATAATCGCCAGCTGGGCCGCAGGATTCATGCCTGCTCAGCTGCCTGATAATCGCCAGCTGGGCCGCAGGATTCATGCCTGCTCAGCTGCTTGATTCTTGCCTGCTGAGGCACATGATCCGTGCAGGAGAGCTACCTGATCAGCACATGAGCAGTCACATGATCAGCGCCTCTCAGTCACCTGATCACTGCATGACAGGCAGGTGATCAGTGCCTGCTGAGGTGCGGGATCAGCGCCTGCTCAGCTGCCTGATAATCGCCAGCTGGGCCGCAGGATTCATGCCTGCTCAGCTGCCTGATAATCGCCAGCTGGGCCGCAGGATTCATGCCTGCTCAGCTGCCTGATAATCGCCAGCTGGGCCGCAGGATTCATGCCTGCTCAGCTGCCTGATAATCGCCAGCTGGGCCGCAGGATTCATGCCTGCTCAGCTGCCTGATAATCGCCAGCTGGGCCGGGATTCATGCCTGCTCAGCTGCCTGATAATCGCCAGCTGGGCCGCAGGATTCATGCCTGCTCAGCTGCCTGATAATCGCCAGCTGGGCCGCAGGATTCATGCCTGCTCAGCTGCCTGATACGCCAGCTGGGCAGGATTCATGTGCTCAGCTGCCTGATAATCGCCAGCTGGGCCGCAGGATTCATGCCTGCTCAGCTGCCTGATAATCGCCAGCTGGGCCGCAGGATTCATGCCTGCTCAGCTGCCTGATAATCGCCAGCTGGGCCGCAGGATTCATGCCTGCTCAGCTGCCTGATAATCGAGCTGGGCCGCAGGATTCATGCCTGCTCAGCTGCCTGATAATCGCCAGCTGGGCCGCAGGATTCATGCCTGCTCAGCTGCCTGATAATCGCCAGCTGGGCCGCAGGATTCATGCCTGCTCAGCTGCCTGATAATCGCCAGCTGGGCCGCAGGATTCATGCCTGCTCAGCTGCCTGATAATCGCCAGCTGGGCCGCAGGATTCATGCCTGCTCAGCAGCATGATAATCGCCAGCTGAGCCGCAGGATTCATGCCTGCTCAGCTGCATGATAATCGCCAGCTGGGCCGCAGGATTCATGCCTGCTCAGCTGCCTGATAATCGCCAGCTGGGCCGCAGGATTCAAGCCTGCTCAGCTGCCTGATAATCGCCAGCTGGGCCGCAGGATTCATGCCTGCTCAGCTGCCTGATAATCGCCAGCTGGGCCGCAGGATTCATGCCTGCTCAGCTGCCTGATAATCGCCAGCTGGGCCGCAGGATTCATGCCTGCTCAGCTGCCTGATAATCGCCAGCTGGGCCGCAGTTCATGCCTGCTCAGCTGCCTGATAATCGCCAGCTGGGCCGCAGGATTCATGCCTGCTCAGCTGCCTGATAATCGCCAGCTGGGCCGCAGGATTCATGCCTGCTCAGCTGCCTGATAATCGCCAGCTGGGCCGCAGGATTCATGCCTGCTCAGCTGCCTGATAATCGCCAGCTGGGCCGCAGGATTCATGCCTGCTCAGCTGCCTGATAATCGCCAGCTGGCCGCAGGATTCATGCCTGCTCAGCTGCCTGATAATCGCCAGCTGTGCCGCAGGATTCATGCCTGCTCAGCTGCTTTTCTTGCCTGCTGAGGCACATGATCCGTGCAGGAGAGCTACCTGATCAGCACATGAGCAGTCACATGATCAGCTCTCAGTCACCTGATCACTGCATGACAGGCACGTGATCAGTGCCTGCTGGGTGCGGGATCAGCGCCTGCTCAGCTGCCTGATAATCGCCAGCTGGGCCGCAGGATTCATGCCTGCTCAGCTGCCTGATAATCGCCAGCTGGGCCGCAGGATTCATGCCTGCTCAGCTGCCTGATAATCGCCAGCTGGGCCGCAGGATTCATGCCTGCTCAGCTGCCTGATAATCGCCAGCTGGGCCGCAGGATTCATGCCTGCTCAGCTGCCTGATAATCGGAGCTGGGCCGCAGGATTCATGCCTGCTCAGCTGCCTGATAATCGCCAGCTGGGCCGCAGGATTCATGCCTGCTCAGCTGCCTGATAATCGCCAGGTGGGCCGCTGGATTCATGCCTGCTCAGCTGCCTGATTCTTGCCTGCTGAGGCACATGATCCGTGCAGGAGAGCTACCTGATCAGCACATGAGCAGTCACATGATCAGCGCCTCTCAGTCACCTGATCACTGCATGACAGGCACGTGATCAGTGCCTGCTGAGGTGCGGGATCAGCGCCTGCTCAGCTGCCTGATAATCGCCAGCTGGGCCGCAGGATTCATGCCTGCTCAGCTGCCTGATAATCGCCAGCTGGGCCGCAGGATTCATGCCTGCTCAGCTGCCTGATAATCCCAGCTGGGCCGCAGGATTCATGCCTGCTCAGCTGCCTGATAACCCCCAGCTGGGCCGCAGGATTCATGCCTGCTCAGCTGCCTGATAATCGCCAGCTGGGCCGCAGGATTCATGCCTGCTCAGCTGCCTGATAATCGCCAGCTGGGCCGCAGGATTCATGCCTGCTCAGCTGCCTGATAATCGCCAGCTGGGCCGCGGGATTCATGCCTGCTCAGCTGCCTGATAATCGCCAGCTGGGCCGCAGGATTCATGCCTGCTCAGCTGCCTGATAATCGCCAGCTGGGCCGCAGGATTCATGCCTGCTCAGCTGCCTGATAATCGCCAGCTGGGCCGCAGGATTCATGCCTGCTCAGCTGCCTGATTCTTGCCTGCTGAGGCACATGATCCGTGCAGGAGAGCTACCTGATCAGCACATGAGCAGTTACATGATCAGCGCCTCTCAGTCACCTGATCACTGCATGACAGGCACGTGATCAGTGCCTGCTGAGGTGCGGGATCAGCGCCTGTTCAGCTGCCTGATAATCGCCAGCTGGGCCGCAGGATTCATGCCTGCTCAGCTGCCTGATAATCGCCAGCTGGGCCGCGGGATTCATGCCTGCTCAGCTGCCTGATAATCGCCAGCTGGGCCGCAGGATTCATGCCTGCTCAGCTGCCTGATATGCGCCAGCTGGGCCGCAGGATTCATGCCTGCTCAGCTGCCTGATAATCGCCAGCTGGGCCGCAGGATTCATGCCTGCTCAGCTGCCTGATAATCGCCAGCTGGGCCGCAGGATTCATGCCTGCTCAGCTGCCTGATAATCGCCAGCTGGGCCGCAGGATTCATGCCTGCTCAGCTGCCTGATAATCGCCAGCTGGGCCGATTCATGCCTGCTCAGCTGCCTGATAATCGCCAGCTGGGCCGCAGGATTCATGCCTGCTCAGCTGCCTGATAATCGCCAGCTGGGCCGCAGGATTCATGCCTGCTCAGCTGCCTGATAACCAGCTGGGCCGCAGGATTCATGCCTGCTCAGCTGCCTGATAATCGCCAGCTGGGCCGCAGGATTCATGCCTGCTCAGCTGCCTGATAATCGCCAGCTGGGCCGCAGGATTCATGCCTGCTCAGCTGCCTGATAATCGCCAGCTGGGCAGGATTCATGCCTGCTCAGCTGCCTGATAATCGCCAGCTGAGGATTCATGCCTGCTCAGCTGCTGATTCTTGCCTGCTGAGGCACATGATCCGTGCAGGAGAGCTACCTGATCAGCACATGAGCAGTCACATGATCAGCGCCTCTCAGTCACCTGATCACTGCATGACAGGCACATGCCTGATCAGTGCCTGCTGATGTGCGGGATCAGCGCCTGCTCAGCTGCCTGATAATCGCCAGCTGGGCCGCAGGATTCATGTCTGCTCAGCTGCCTGAAAATCGCCAGCTGGGCCTCAGGATTCATGCCTGCTCAGCTGCCTGATAACCGCCAGCTGGACGCAGGATTCATGCCTGCTCAGCTGCCTGATAATCGCCAGCTGGGCCGCAGGGTTCATGCCTGCTCAGCTGCTTGATTCTTGCCTGCTGGGCACATGATCCGTGCAGGAGAGCTGCCTGATCAGCACATGAGCAGTCCATGATCAGCGCCTCTCAGTCACCTGATCACTGCATGACAGGCACGTGATCAGTGCCTGCTGAGTGCGGGATCAGCGCCTCAGCTGCTGTGATAATCGCCAGCTGGGCCGCAGGATTCATGCCTGCTCAGCTGCCTGATAATCGCCAGCTGGGCCGCAGGATTCATGCCTGCTCAGCTGCCTGATAATCGCCAGCTGGGCCGCAGGATTCATGCCTGCTCAGCTGCCTGATAATCGCCAGCTGGGCCGCAGGATTCATGCCTGCTCAGCTGCCTGATAATCGCCAGCTGGGCCGCAGGATTCATGCCTGCTCAGCTGCCTGATAATCGCCAGCTGGGCCGCAGGATTCATGCCTGCTCAGCTGCCTGATAATCGCCAGCTGGGCCGCAGGATTCATGCCTGCTCAGCTGCTTGATTCTTGCCTGCTGAGCACATGATCCGTGCAGGAGAGCTACCTGATCAGCACATGAGCAGTCACATGATCAGCGCTCTCAGTCACCTGATCACTGCATGACAGGCACGTGATCAGTGCCTGCTGAGGTGCGGTCAGCGCCTGCTCAGCTGCCTGATAATCGCCAGCTGGGCCGCAGGATTCATGCCTGCTCAGCTGCCTGATAATCGCCAGCTGGGCCGCAGGATTCATGCCTGATCAGCTGCCTGATAACCGCCAGCTGGGCCGCAGGATTCATGCCTGCTCAGCTGCCTGATAATCGGCTGGGCCGCAGGATTCATGCCTGCTCAGCTGCCTGATAATCGCCAGCTGGGCCGCAGGATTCATGCCTGCTCAGCTGCCTGATAATCGCCAGCTGGGCCGCAGGATTCATGCCTGCTCAGCTGCCTGATAATCGCCAGCTGGGCCGCAGGATTCATGCCTGCTCAGCTGCCTGATAATCGCCAGCTGGGCCAGGATTCATGCCTGCTCAGCTGCCTGATAATCGCCAGCTGGGCCGCAGTTCATGCCTGCTCAGCTGCCTGATAATCGCCAGCTGGGCCGCAGGATTCATGCCTGCTCAGCTGCCTGATTCTTGCCAGCTGAGGCACATGATCCGTGCAGAGCTACCTGATCAGCACATGAGCAGTCACATGATCAGCGCCTCTCAGTCACCTGATCACTGCATGACAGGCACGTGATCAGTGCCTGCTGAGGTGCAGGATCAGCGCCTGCTCAGCTGCCTGATAATCGCCAGCTGGGCAGCAGGATTCATGCCTGCTCAGCTGCCTGATAATCGCCAGCTGGGCCGCAGGATTCATGCCTGCTCAGCTGCCTGATAATCGCCAGCTGGGCCGCAGGATTCATGCCTGCTCAGCTGCCTGATTCTTGCCTGCTGAGGCACATGATCAGTGCAGGAGAGCTACCTGATCAGCACATGAGCAGTCACATGATCAGCGCCTCTCAGTCACCTGATCACTGCATGACAGGCACGTGATCAGTGCCTGCTGAGGTGCAGGGATCAGCGCCTGCTCAGCTGCCTGATAATCGCCAGCTGGGCCGCAGGATTCATGCCTGCTCAGCTGCCTGATAATCGCCAGCTGGGCCGCAGGATTCATGCCTGCTCAGCCGCCTGATACTCGCCAGCTGAGGCATGATCCGTGCAGGAGAGCTGCCTGATCAACATGAGCAGTCACATGATCAGCGCCTCTCAGTCACTGATCACTGCATGATGAGTGCGTGATCAGTGCCTGCTGGGCGCGGGATCAGCCCTGCTCAGCTGCCTGATAATCGCCAGCTGGGCCGCAGGATTCATGCCTGCTCAGCTGCCTGATAATCGCCAGCTGGGCCGCAGGATTCATGCCTGCTCAGCTGCCTGATAATCGCCAGCTGGGCAGGATTCATGCCTGCTCAGCTGCCTGATAATCGCCAGCTGGGCCGCAGGATTCATGCCTGCTCAGCTGCCTGATAATCGCCAGCTGGGCCGCAGGATTCATGCCTGCTCAGCTGCCTGATAATCGCCAGCTGGGCCGCAGGATTCATGCCTGCTCAGCTGCCTGATAATCGCCAGCTGGGCCGCAGGATTCATGCCTGCAGCTGCTGATTCACCTGCTGGGACATGATCCGTGCAGGAGAGCTGCCTGATCAGCACATGAGCAGTCACATGATCAGCGCCTCTCAGTCACTGATCACTGCATGACAGGCACGTGATCAGTGCCTGCTGCGGGATCAGCGCCTGCTCAGCTGCCTGATAATCGCCAGCTGGGCCGCAGGATTCATGCCTGCTCAGCTGCCTGATAATCGCCAGCTGGGCCGCAGGATTCATGCCTGCTCAGCTGCCTGATAATCGCCAGCTGGGCCGCAGGATTCATGCCTGCTCAGCTGCTTGATTCTTGCCTGCTGAGGCACATGATCCGTGCAGGAGAGCTACCTGATCAGCACATGAGCAGTCACATGATCAGCGCCTCTCAGTCACCTGATCACTGCATGACAGGCACGTGATCAGTGCCTGCTGAGGTGCAGGATCATCGCCTGCTCAGCTGCCTGATAATCGCCAGCTGGGCCGCAGGATTCATGCCTGCTCAGCTGCCTGATAATCGCCAGCTGGGCCGCAGGATTCATGCCTGCTCAGCTGCCTGATAATCGCCAGCTGGGACGCAGGATTCATGCCTGCTCAGCTGCCTGATACTCGCCAGCTGGGCCGCAGGATTCATGCCTGCTCAGCTGCCTGATAATCGCCAGCTGGGCTGCGGGATTCATGCCTGCTCAGCTGCCTGATATCATGGCTGGGCCGCAGGATTCATGCCTGCTCAGCTGCCTGATAATCGCCAGCTGGGCCGCAGGATTCATGCCTGCTCAGCTGCCTGATAATCGCCAGCTGGGCCGCAGGATTCATGCCTGCTCAGCTGCTGATTCTTGCCTGCTGAGGCACATGATCCGTGCAGGAGAGCTACCTGATCAGCACATGAGCAGTCACATGATCAGCGCCTCTCAGTCACCTGATCACTGCATGACAGGCACGTGATCAGTGCCTGCTGAGGTGCTGGATCAGCGCCTGCTCAGCTGCCTGATAATCGCCAGCTGGGCCGCAGGATTCATGCCTGCTCAGCTGCCTGATAATCGCCAGCTGGGCCGCAGGATTCATGCCTGCTCAGCTGCCTGATAATCGCCAGCTGGGCCGCAGGATTCATGCCTGCTCAGCTGCCTGATAATCGCCAGCTGGGCCGCAGGATTCATGCCTGCTCAGCTGCCTGATTCTTGCCAGCTGAGGCACATGATCCATGCAGGAGAGCTGCCTGATCAGCAGGCAGTCACGCAGTCAGTGCCTCTCAGTCACCTGATCACTGCATGACAGCACGTGATCAGTCACCTGCTGAGGTGCGGGATCAGCCTGCTCAGCTGCCTGATAATCGCCAGCTGGGCCGCAGGATTCATGCCTGCTCAGCTGCCTGATAATCGCCAGCTGGGCCGCAGGATTCATGCCTGCTCAGCTGCCTGATAATCGCCAGCTGGGCCGCAGGATTCATGCCTGCTCAGCTGCCTGATAATCGCCAGCTGGGCCGCAGGATTCATGCCTGCTCAGCTGCCTGATAATCGCCAGCTGGGCCGCAGGATTCATGCCTGCTCAGCTGCCTGATAATCGCCAGCTGGGCCGCAGGATTCATGCCTGCTCAGCTGCCTGATAATCGCCAGCTGGGCCGCAGGATTCATGCCTGCTCAGCTGCTTGATTCGCCTGCTGAGGCACATGATCCGTGCAGGAGAGCTACCTGATCAGCACATGAGCAGTCACATGATCAGCGCCTCTCAGTCACCTGATCACTGCATGACAGGCACGTGATCAGTGCCTGCTGAGGTGCGGGATCAGCGCCTGCTCACCTGATAATCGCCAGCTGGGCCGCGGGATTCATGCCTGCTCAGCTGCCTGATAATCGCCAGCTGGGCCGCAGGATTCATGCCTGCTCAGCTGCCTGATAATCGCCAGCTGGGCCGCAGGATTCATGCCTGCTCAGCTGCCTGATAATCGCCAGCTGGGCCGCAGGATTCATGCCTGCTCAGCTGCCTGATAATCGCCAGCTGGGCCGCAGGATTCATGCCTGCTCAGCTGCCTGATAATCGCCAGCTGGGCCGCAGGATTCATGCCTGCTCAGCTGCCTGATAATCGCCAGCTGGGCCGCAGGATTCATGCCTGCTCAGCTGCCTGATAATCGCCAGCTGGGCCGCAGGATTCATGCCTGCTCAGCTGCCTGATAATCGCCAGCTGGGCCGCAGGATTCATGCCTGCTCAGCTGCCTGATAATCGCCAGCTGGGCCGCAGGATTCATGCCTGCTCAGCTGCTTGATTCTTGCCTGCTGAGGCACATGATCCGTGCAGGAGAGCTACCTGATCAGCACATGAGCAGTCACATGATCAGCGCCTCTCAGTCACCTGATCACTGCATGACAGGCACGTGATCAGTGCCTGCTGAGGTGCAGGATCAGCGCCTGCTCAGCTGCCTGATAATCGCCAGCTGGGCCGCAGGATTCATGCCTGCTCAGCTGCCTGATAATCGCCAGCTGGGCCGCAGGATTCATGCCTGCTCAGCTGCCTGATAATCGCCAGCTGGGCCGCAGGATTCATGCCTGCTCAGCTGCCTGATTCTTGCCAGCTGAGGCACATGATCCGTGCAGAGCTACCTGATCAGCACATGAGCAGTCACATGATCAGCGCCTCTCAGTCACCTGATCACTGCATGACAGGCATGTGATCAGTGCCTGCTGAGGTGCGGGATCATGCCTGCTCAGCTGCCTGATAATCGCCAGCTGGGCCGCAGGATTCATGCCTGCTCAGCTGCCTGATAATCGCCAGCTGGGCCGCAGGATTCATGCCTGCTCAGCTGCCTGATTCTTGCCAGCTGAGGCACATGATCATGCAGGAGAGCTGCCTGATCAGCACGCCAGCAGTCCGCATGATCAGTGCCTCTCAGTCGCCTGATCACTGCATGACAGGCACGTGATCAGTGCCTGCTGAGGTGCGGGATCAGCCCTGCTCAGCTGCCTGATAATCGCCAGCTGGGCCGCAGGATTCATGCCTGCTCAGCTGCCTGATAATCGCCAGCTGGGCCGCAGGATTCATGCCTGCTCAGCTGCCTGATAATCGCCAGCTGGGCCGCAGGATTCATGCCTGCTCAGCTGCCTGATAATCGCCAGCTGGGCCGCAGGATTCATGCCTGCTCAGCTGCCTGATAATCGCCAGCTGGGCCGCAGGATTCATGCCTGCTCAGCTGCCTGATAATCGCCAGCTGGGCCGCAGGATTCATGCCTGCTCAGCTGCCTGATAATCACCAGCTGGGCCGCAGGATTCATGCCTGCTCAGCTGCTTGATTCTTGCCTGCTGAGGCACATGATCCGTGCAGGAAGCTACCTGATCAGCACATGAGCAGACACATGATCAGCGCCTCTCAGTCACCTGATCACTGCATGACAGGCACGTGATCAGTGCCTGCTGAGGTGCGGGATCAGCGCCTGCTCAGCTGCCTGATAATCGCCAGCTGGGCCGGAGGATTCATGCCTGCTCAGCTGCCTGATAATCGCCAGCTGGGCCGCAGGATTCATGCCTGCTCAGCTGCCTGATAATCGCCAGCTGGGCCGCAGGATTCATGCCTACTCAGCTGCTTGATTCTTGCCTCCTGAGGCACATGATCCGTGCAGGAGAGCTACCTGATCAGCACAGGCAGTCACATGATCAGCGCCTCTCAGTCACCTGATCACATGACAGGCACGTGATCAGTGCCTGCTGAGTGCGGGATCATGCCTGCTCAGCTGCCTGATAATCGCCAGCTGGGCCGCAGGATTCATGCCTGCTCAGCTGCCTGATAATCGCCAGCTGGGCCGCAGGATTCATGCCTGCTCTGCTGCCTGATAATCGCCAGCTGGGCCGCAGGATTCATGCCTGCTCAGCTGCCTGATAATCGCCAGCTGGGCCGCAGGATTCATGCTTGCTCAGCTGCCTGATAATCGCCAGCTGGGCCGCAGGATTCATGCCTGCTCAGCTGCCTGATAATCGCCAGCTGGGCCGCAGGATTCATGCCTGCTCAGCTGCCTGATAACCCAGCTGGGCCGCAGGATTCATGCCTGCTCAGCTGCCTGATAATCGCCAGCTGGGCCGCAGGATTCATGCCTGCTCAGCTGCCTGATAATCGCCAGCTGGGCCGCAGGATTCATGCCTGCTCAGCTGCCTGATAATCGCCAGCTGGGCCGCAGGATTCATGCCTGCTCAGCTGCCTGATAATCCCAGCTGGGCCGCAGGATTCATGCCTGCTCAGCTGCCTGATAATCGCCAGCTGGGCCGCGGGATTCATGCCTGCTCAGCTGCCTGATAATCGCCAGCTGGGCCGCAGGATTCATGCCTGCTCAGCTGCTTGATTCTTGCCTGCTGAGGCACATGATCCGTGCAGGAGAGCTACCTGATCAGCACAGAGCAGTCACATGATCAGCGCCTCTCAGTCACCTGATCACTGCATGACAGGCACGTGATCAGTGCCTGCTGAGGTGCGGATCAGCGCCTGCTCAGCTGCCTGATAATCGCCAGCTGGGCCGCAGGATTCATGCCTGCTCAGCTGCCTGATAATCGCCAGCTGGGCCGCAGGATTCATGCCTGCTCAGCTGCCTGATAATCGCCAGCTGGGCCGCAGGATTCATGCCTGCTCAGCTGCCTGATAATCGCCAGCTGGGCCGCAGGATTCATGCCTGCTCAGCTGCCTGATAATCGCCAGCTGGGCCGCAGGATTCATGCCTGCTCAGCTGCCTGATAATCGCCAGCTGGGCCGCAGGATTCATGCCTGCTCAGCTGCCTGATAATCGCCAGCTGGGCCGCAGGATTCATGCCTGCTCAGCTGCCTGATAATCGCCAGCTGGGCCGCAGGATTCATGCCTGCTCAGCTGCCTGATAATCGCCAGCTGGGCCGCAGGATTCATGCCTGCTCAGCTGCCTGATAATCGCCAGCTGGGCCGCAGGATTCATGCCTGCTCAGCTGCCTGATAATCGCCAGCTGGGCCGGGATTCATGCCTGCTCAGCTGCCTGATAATCGCCAGCTGGGCCGCAGGATTCATGCCTGCTCAGCTGCCTGATAATCGCCAGCTGGGCCGCAGGATTCATGCCTGCTCAGCTGCTTGATTCTTGCCTGCTGAGGCATGATCCGTGCAGGAGAGCTACCTGATCAGCACATGAGCAGTCACATGATCAGCGCCTCTCAGTCACCTGATCACTGCATGACAGGCACGTGATCAGTGCCTGCTGAGGTGCGGGATCAGCGCCTGCTCAGCTGCCTGATAATCGCCATCTGGGCCGCAGGATTCATGCCTGCTCAGCTGCCTGATAATCGCCAGCTGGGCCGCAGGATTCATGCCTGCTCAGCTGCCTGATAATCGCCAGCTGGGCCGCAGGATTCATGCCTGCTCAGCTGCTGATTCTGCCAGCTGAGGCACATGATCCATGCTGGAGAGCTACCTGATCAGCACGCAGCAGTCACATGATCATGCCTCTCAGTCACCTGATCACTGCATGACAGGCATGCGATCAGTGCCTGCTGAGGTGCGGGATCAGCGCCTGCTCAGCTGCCTGATAATCGCCAGCTGGGCCGCAGGATTCATGCCTGCTCAGCTGCCTGATAATCGCCAGCTGGGCCGCAGGATTCATGCCTGCTCAGCTGCCTGATTCTTGCCAGCTGAGGCACATGATCCGTGCAGGAGAGCTACCTGATCAGCACATGAGCAGTCACATGATCAGCGCCTCTCAGTCACCTGATCACTGCATGACAGGCACGTGATCAGTGCCTGCTGAGGTGCGGGATCAGCGCCTGCTCAGCTGCCTGATAATCGCCAGCTGGGCCGCAGGATTCATGCCTGCTCAGCTGCCTGATAATCGCCAGCTGGGCCGCAGGATTCATGCCTGCTCAGCTGCCTGATAATCGCCAGCTGGGCCGCAGGATTCATGCCTGCTCAGCTGCCTGATAATCGCCAGCTGGGCCGCAGGATTCATGCCTGCTCAGCTGCCTGATAATCGCCAGCTGGGCCGCAGGATTCATGCCTGCTCAGCTGCCTGATAATCGCCAGCTGGGCCGCAGGATTCATGCCTGCTCAGCTGCCTGATAATCGCCAGCTGGGCCGCAGGATTCATGCCTGCTCAGCTGCTTGATTCTTGCCTGCTGAGGCACATGATCCGTGCAGGAGAGCTACCTGATCAGCACATGAGCAGTCACATGATCAGCGCCTCTCAGTCACCTGATCACTGCATGACAGGCACGTGATCAGTGCCTGCTGAGGTGCGGGATCAGCGCCTGCTCAGCTGCCTGATAATCGCCAGCTGGGCCGCAGGATTCATGCCTGCTCAGCTGCCTGATAATCGCCAGCTGGGCCGCAGGATTCATGCCTGCTCAGCTGCCTGATAATCGCCAGCTGGGCCGCAGGATTCATGCCTGCTCAGCTGCTGATTCTTGCCTGCTGAGGCACATGATCCGTGCAGGAGAGCTACCTGATCAGCACATGAGCAGTCACATGATCAGCGCCTCTCAGTCACCTGATCACTGCATGACAGGCACGTGATCAGTGCCTGCTGAGGTGCGGGATCAGCGCCTGCTCAGCTGCCTGATAATCGCCAGCTGGGCCGCAGGATTCATGCCTGCTCAGCTGCCTGATAATCGCCAGCTGGGCCGCAGGATTCATGCCTGCTCAGCTGCCTGATAATCGCCAGCTGGGCCGAAGGATTCATGCCTGCTCAGCTGCTTGATTCTTGCCTGCTGAGGCATGATCCGTGCAGGAGAGCTACCTGATCAGCACATGAGCAGTCACATGATCAGCGCCTCTCAGTCACCTGATCACTGCATGACAGGCACGTGATCAGTGCCTGCTGAGGTGCGGGATCAGCGCCTGCTCAGCTGCCTGATAATCGCCAGCTGGGCCGCAGGATTCATGCCTGCTCAGCTGCCTGATAATCGCCAGCTGGGCCGCAGGATTCATGCCTGCTCAGCTGCCTGATAATCGCCAGCTGGGCCGCAGGATTCATGCCTGCTCAGCTGCCTGATAATCGCCAGCTGGGCAGGATTCATGCCTGCTCAGCTGCCTGATAATCGCCAGCTGGGCAGGATTCATGCCTGCTCAGCTGCCTGATAATCGCCAGCTGGGCCGCAGGATTCATGCCTGCTCAGCTGCCTGATAATCGCCAGCTGGGCCGCAGGATTCATGCCTGCTCAGCTGCCTGATAATCGCCAGCTGGGCCGCAGGATTCATGCCTGCTCAGCTGCCTGATAATCGCCAGCTGGGCCGCAGGATTCATGCCTGCTCAACTGCCTGATAATCGCCAGCTGGGCCGCAGGATTCATGCCTGCTCAGCTGCCTGATAATCGCCAGCTGGGCCGCAGGATTCATACCTGCTCAGCTGCCTGATAATCGCCAGCTGGGCCGCAGGATTCATGCCTGCTCAGCTGCCTGATAATCGCCAGCTGGGCCGCAGGATTCATGCCTGCTCAGCTGCCTGATAATCGCCAGCTGGGCCGCAGGATTCATGCCTGCTCAGCTGCCTGATTCTTGCCAGCTGAGGCACATGATCCGTGCAGGAGAGCTACCTGATCAGCACATGAGCAGTCACATGATCAGCGCCTCTCAGTCACCTGATCACTGCATGACAGGCACGTGATCAGTGCCTGCTGAGGTGCGGGATCAGCGCCTGCTCAGCTGCTGATAATCGCCAGCTGGGCCGCAGGATTCATGCCTGCTCAGCTGCCTGATAATCGCCAGCTGGGCCGCAGGATTCATGCCTGCTCAGCTGCCTGATAATCGCCAGCTGGGCCGCAGGATTCATGCCTGCTCAGCTGCCTGATAATCGCCAGCTGGGCCGCAGGATTCATGCCTGCTCAGCTGCCTGATAATCGCCAGCTGGGCCGCAGGATTCATGCCTGCTCAGCTGCCTGATAATCGCCAGCTGGGCCGCAGGATTCATGCCTGCTCAGCTGCCTGATAATCGCCAGCTGGGCCGCAGGATTCATGCCTGCTCAGCTGCCTGATAATCGCCAGCTGGGCCGCAGGATTCATGCCTGCTCAGCTGCCTGATAATCGCCAGCTGGGCCGCAGGATTCATGCCTGCTCAGCTGCCTGATAATCGCCAGCTGGGCCGCAGGATTCATGCCTGCTCAGCTGCTTGATTCTTGCCTGCTGAGGCACATGATCCGTGCAGGAGAGCTACCTGATCAGCACATGAGCAGTCACATGATCAGCGCCTCTCAGTCACCTGATCACTGCATGACAGGCACGTGATCAGTGCCTGCTGAGGTGCGGGATCAGCGCCTGCTCAGCTGCCTGATAATCGCCAGCTGGGCCGCAGGATTCATGCCTGCTCAGCTGCCTGATAATCGCCAGCTGGGCCGCAGGATTCATGCCTGCTCAGCTGCCTGATAATCGCCAGCTGGGCCGCAGGATTCATGCCTGCTCAGCTGCTTGATTCTGCCAGCTGGGCACATGATCCGTGCAGGAGAGCTGCCTGATCAGCACCAGCTGGGCAGTCACATGATCATGCCTCTCAGTCACCTGATCACTGCATGACAGGCGTGATCAGTGCCTGCTGATGTGCGGGATCAGCGCCTGCTCAGCTGCCTGATAATCGCCAGCTGGGCCGCAGGATTCATGCCTGCTCAGCTGCCTGATAATCGCCAGCTGGGCCGCAGGATTCATGCCTGCTCAGCTGCCTGATAATCGCCAGCTGGGCCGCAGGATTCATGCCTGCTCAGCTGCCTGATAATCGCCAGCTGGGCCGCAGGATTCATGCCTGCTCAGCTGCCTGATTCTTGCCTGCTGGGGCACATGATCCGTGCAGGAGCTACCTGATCAGCACATGAGCAGTCACATGATCAGCGCCTCTCAGTCACCTGATCACTGCATGACAGGCACGTGATCAGTGCCTGCTGAGGTGCGGGATCAGCGCCTGCTCAGCTGCCTGATAATCGCCAGCTGGGCCGCAGGATTCATGCCTGCTCAGCTGCCTGATAATCGCCAGCTGGGCCGGGATTCATGCCTGCTCAGCTGCCTGATAATCGCCAGCTGGGCCGCAGGATTCATGCCTGCTCAGCTGCCTGATAATCGCCAGCTGGGCCGCAGGATTCATGCCTGCTCAGCTGCCTGATAATCGCCAGCTGGGCCGCAGGATTCATGCCTGCTCAGCTGCCTGATAATCGCCAGCTGGGCCGCAGGATTCATGCCTGCTCAGCTGCCTGATAATCGCCAGCTGCGCAGGATTCATGCCTGCTCAGCTGCTTGATTCTTGCCTGCTGAGGCACATGATCCGTGCAGGAGAGCTACCTGATCAGCACATGAGCAGTCACATGATCAGCGCCTCTCAGTCACCTGATCTGCTGACAGGCACGTGATCAGTGCCTGCTGAGCCGCGGGATCAGCGCCTGCTCAGCTGCCTGATAATCGCCAGCTGGGCCGCAGGATTCATGCCTGCTCAGCTGCCTGATAATCGCCAGCTGGGCCGCAGGATTCATGCCTGCTCAGCTGCCTGATAATCGCCAGCTGGGCCGCAGGATTCATGCCTGCTCAGCTGCCTGATAATCGCCAGCTGGGCCGCGGGATTCATGCCTGCTCAGCTGCCTGATAATCGCCAGCTGGGCCGCAGGATTCATGCCTGCTCAGCTGCCTGATAATCGCCAGCTGGGCCGCAGGATTCATGCCTGCTCAGCTGCCTGATAATCGCCAGCTGGGCCGCAGGATTCATGCCTGCTCAGCTGCCTGATAATCGCCAGCTGGGCCGCAGGATTCATGCCTGCTCAGCTGCCTGATAATCGCCAGCTGGGCTGCAGGATTCATGCCTGCTCAGCTGCCTGATAATCGCCAGCTGGGCCGCAGGATTCATGCCTGCACAGCTGCTTGATTCTTGCCTGCTGAGGCACATGATCCGTGCAGGAGAGCTACCTGATCAGCACATGAGCAGTCACATGATCGGCACCTCTCAGTCACCTGATCACTGCATGACAGGCACGTGATCAGTGCCTGCTGAGGTGCGGGATCAGCGCCTGCTCAGCTGCCTGATAATCGCCAGCTGGGCCGCAGGATTCATGCCTGCTCAGCTGCCTGATAATCGCCAGCTGTGCCGCAGGATTCATGCCTGCTCAGCTGCCTGATAATCGCCAGCTGGGCCGCAGGATTCATGCCTGCTCAGCTGCCTGATTCTTGCCAGCTGGGGCACATGATCCTGTGGAGAGCTACCTGATCAGCGCATGAGCAGTCACATGATCAGCGCCTCTCAGTCACCTGATCACTGCATGACAGCTGTGATCAGTGCCTGCTGGGTGCGGGATCATGCCTGCTCAGCTGCCTGATAATCGCCAGCTGGGCCGCAGGATTCATGCCTGCTCAGCTGCCTGATAATCGCCAGCTGGGCCGCAGGATTCATGCCTGCTCAGCTGCTTGATTCTTGCCTGCTGAGGCACATGATCCGTGCAGAGCTACCTGATCAGCACATGAGCAGTCACATGATCAGCGCCTCTCAGTCACCTGATCACTGCATGACAGGCACGTGATCAGTGCCTGCTGAGGTGCGGGATCAGCGCCTGCTCAGCTGATAATCGCCAGCTGGGCCGCAGGATTCATGCCTGCTCAGCTGCCTGATAATCGCCAGCTGGGCCGGGATTCATGCCTGCTCAGCTGCCTGATAATCGCCAGCTGGGCCGCGGGATTCATGCCTGCTCAGCTGCCTGATAATCGCCAGCTGGGCCGCAGGATTCATGCCTGCTCAGCTGCCTGATAATCGCCAGCTGGGCCGCAGGATTCATGCCTGCTCAGCTGCCTGATAATCGCCAGCTGGGCCGCAGGATTCATGCCTGCTCAGCTGCCTGATAATCGCCAGCTGGGCCGCAGGATTCATGCCTGCTCAGCTGCTTGATTCATGCCTGCTGAGGCACATGAACCGTGCAGGAAGCTACCTGATCAGCATGAGCAGTCTGATCAGCGCCTCTCAGTCACCTGATCACTGCATGACAGGCACGTGATCAGTGCCTGCTGGGTGCGGGATCAGCGCCTGCTCAGCTGCCTGATAATCGCCAGCTGGGCCGCAGGATTCATGCCTGCTCAGCTGCCTGATAATCGCCAGCTGGGCCGCAGGATTCATGCCTACTCAGCTGCCTGATAATCGCCAGCTGGGCCGCAGGATTCATGCCTGCTCAGCTGCTTGATTCTTGCCTGCTGAGGCACATGATCCGTGCAGGAGAGCTACCTGATCAGCACATGAGCAGTCACATGATCAGCGCCTCTCAGTCACCTGATCACTGCATGACAGGCACGTGATCAGTGCCTGCTGAGGTGGGGATCATGCCTGCTCAGCTGCCTGATAATCGCCAGCTGGGCCGCAGGATTCATGCCTGCTCAGCTGCCTGATAATCGCCAGCTGGGCCGCAGGATTCATGCCTGCTCAGCTGCCTGATAATCGCCAGCTGGGCCGCAGGATTCATGCCTGCTCAGCTGCCTGATAATCGCCAGCTGGGCCGCAGGATTCATGCCTGGTCAGCTGCCTGATAATCGCCAGCTGGGCCGCAGGATTCATGCCTGCTCAGCTGCCTGATAATCGCCAGCTGGGCCGCAGGATTCATGCCTGCTCAGCTGCCTGATAATCCCAGCTGGGCCGCAGGATTCATGCCTGCTCAGCTGCCTGATAATCGCCAGCTGGGCCGCAGGATTCATGCCTGCTCAGCTGCCTGATAATCGCCAGCTGGGCCGCAGGATTCATGCCTGCTCAGCTGCCTGATAATCGCCAGCTGGGCCGCAGGATTCATGCCTGCTCAGCTGCCTGATAATCGCCAGCTGGGCCGCAGGATTCATGCCTGCTCAGCTGCCTGATAATCGCCAGCTGGGCCGGGATTCATGCCTGCTCAGCTGCCTGATAATCGCCAGCTGGGCCGCAGGATTCATGCCTGCTCAGCTGCTGATTCTTGCCTGCTGAGGCACATGATCCGTGCAGGAGCTACCTGATCAGCACATGAGCAGTCACATGATCAGCGCCTCTCAGTCACCTGATCACTGCATGACAGGCACGTGATCAGTGCCTGCTGTGCGGGATCAGCGCCTGCTCAGCTGCCTGATAATCGCCAGCTGGGCCGCAGGATTCATGCCTGCTCAGCTGCCTGATAATCGCTGGGCCGCAGGATTCATGCCTGCTCAGCTGCCTGATAATCGCCAGCTGGGCCGCAGGATTCATGCCTGCTCAGCTGCCTGATAATCGCCAGCTGGGCCGCAGGATTCATGCCTGCTCAGCTGCCTGATAATCGCCAGCTGGGCCGCAGGATTCATGCCTGCTCAGCTGCCTGATAATCGCCAGCTGGGCCGCAGGATTCATGCCTGCTCAGCTGCCTGATAATCGCCAGCTGGGCCGGGATTCATGCCTGCTCAGCTGCCTGATAATCGCCAGCTGGGCCGCAGGATTCATGCCTGCTCAGCTGCCTGATAATCGCCAGCTGGGCCGCAGGATTCATGCCTGCTCAGCTGCCTGATAATCGCCAGCTGGGCCGCAGGATTCATGCCTGCTCAGCTGCCTGATAATCGCCAGCTGGGCCGGGATTCATGCCTGCTCAGCTGCCTGATAATCGCCAGCTGGGCCGCAGGATTCATGCCTGCTCAGCTGCCTGATAATCGCCAGCTGGGCCGCAGGATTCATGCCTGCTCAGCTGCCTGATTCTTGCCTGCTGAGGCGCAGGATCCGTGCAGGAGAGCTACCTGATCAGCACATGAGCAGTCACATGATCAGCGCCTCTCAGTCACCTGATCACTGCATGACAGGCACGTGATCAGTGCCTGCTGAGGTGCGGGATCAGCCTGCTCAGCTGCCTGATAATCGCCAGCTGGGCCGCAGGATTCATGCCTGCTCAGCTGCCTGATAATCGCCAGCTGGGCCGCAGGATTCATGCCTGCTCAGCTGCCTGATAATCGCCAGCTGGGCAGGATTCATGCCTGCTCAGCTGCTGATTCTTGCCTGCTGAGGCACATGATCCGTGCAGGAGCTACCTGATCAGCACATGAGCAGTCACATGATCAGTGCCTCTCAGTCACCTGATCACTGCATGACAGGCATGTGATCAGTGCCTGCTGGGTGCGGGATTCATGCCTGCTCAACTGCCTGATAATCGCCAGCTGGGCCGCAGGATTCATGCCTGCTCAGCTGCCTGATAATCGCCAGCTGGGCCGCAGGATTCATGCCTGCTCAGCTGCCTGATTCTTGCCTGCTGAGGCACATGATCCGTGCCTGAGAGCTGCCTGATCAGCACATGAGCAGTCACATGATCAGTGCCTCTCAGTCACCTGATCACTGCATGACAGGCACGTGATCAGTGCCTGCTGAGGTCGGGATCATGCCTGCTCAGCTGCCTGATAATCGCCAGCTGGGCCGCAGGATTCATGCCTGCTCAGCTGCCTGATAATCGCCAGCTGGGCCGCAGGATTCATGCCTGCTCAGCTGCCTGATAATCGCCAGCTGGGCCGCAGGATTCATGCCTGCTCAGCTGCCTGATAATCGCCAGCTGGGCCGCAGGATTCATGCCTGCTCAGCTGCCTGATAATCGCCAGCTGGGCCGCAGGATTCATGCCTGCTCAGCTGCCTGATAATCGCCAGCTGGGCCGCAGGATTCATGCCTGCTCAGCTGCCTGATAATCGCCAGCTGGGCCGCAGGATTCATGCCTGCTCAGCTGCTTGATTCTTGCCTGCTGAGGCATGATCCGTGCAGGAGAGCTACCTGATCAGCACATGAGCAGTCACATGATCAGCCTCTCAGTCCCTGATCACTGCATGACAGGCACGTGATCAGTGCCTGCTGAGGCAGGGATCAGCGCCTGCTCAGCTGCCTGATAATCGCCAGCTGGGCCGCAGGATTCATGCCTGCTCAGCTGCCTGATAATCGCCAGCTGGGCCGCAGGATTCATGCCTGCTCAGCTGCCTGATAATCGCCAGCTGGGCCGCAGGATTCATGCCTGCTCAGCTGCTGATTCTTGCCTGCTGAGGCACATGATCCGTGCAGGAGAGCTACCTGATCAGCACATGAGCAGTCACATGATCAGCGCCTCTCAGTCACCTGATCACTGCATGACAGGCACGTGATCAGTGCCTGCTGAGGTGCGGGATCAGCGCCTGCTCAGCTGCCTGATAATCGCCAGCTGGGCCGCAGGATTCATGCCTGCTCAGCTGCCTGATAATCGCCAACTGGGCCGCAGGATTCATGCCTGCTCAGCTGCCTGATAATCGCCAGCTGGGCCGCAGGATTCATGCCTGCTCAGCTGCTGATTCTTGCCTGCTGAGGCACATGATCCGTGCAGGAGAGCTACCTGATCAGCACATGAGCAGTCACATGATCAGCGCCTCTCAGTCACCTGATCACTGCATGACAGGCACGTGATCAGTGCCTGCTGAGGTGCGGGATCAGCGCCTGCTCAGCTGCCTGATAATCGCCAGCTGGGCCGCAGGATTCATGCCTGCTCAGCTGCCTGATAATCGCCAGCTGGGCCGCAGGATTCATGCCTGCTCAGCTGCCTGATAATCGCCAGCTGGGCCGCAGGATTCATGCCTGCTCAGCTGCCTGATAATCGCCAGCTGGGCCGCAGGATTCATGCCTGCTCAGCTGCCTGATAATCGCCAGCTGGGCCGCAGGATTCATGCCTGCTCAGCTGCCTGATAATCGCCAGCTGGGCCGCAGGATTCATGCCTGCTCAGCTGCCTGATAATCGCCAGCTGGGCCGCAGGATTCATGCCTGCTCAGCTGCCTGATAATCGCCAGCTGGGCCGCAGGATTCATGCCTGCTCAGCTGCCTGATAATGCCGCTGGGGCAGGATTCATGCCTGCTCTGCTGCCTGATAATCGCCAGCTGGGCCGCAGGATTCATGCCTGCTCAGCTGCCTGATAATCGCCAGCTGGGCCGCAGGATTCATGCCTGCTCAGCTGCCTGATAATCGCCAGCTGGGCCGCAGGATTCATGCCTGCTCAGCTGCCTGATAATCGCCAGCTGGGCCGCAGGATTCATGCCTGCTCAGCTGCCTGATAATCGCCAGCTGGGCCGCAGGATTCATGCCTGCTCAGCTGCTGATTCTTGCCTGCTGAGGCACATGATCCGTGCAGGAGAGCTACCTGATCAGCACATGAGCAGTCACATGATGTGCTCTCATCACCTGATCACTGCATGACAGGCACGTGATCAGTGCCTGCTGAGGCGGGATCAGCGCCTGCTGCCTGCGATAATCGCCAGCTGGGCCGCAGGATTCATGCCTGCTCAGCTGCCTGATAATCGCCAGCTGGGCCGCAGGATTCATGCCTGCTCAGCTGCCTGATAATCGCCAGCTGGGCCGCAGGATTCATGCCTGCTCAGCTGCCTGATAATCGCCAGCTGGGCCGCAGGATTCATGCCTGCTCAGCTGCCTGATAATCGCCAGCTGGGCCGCAGGATTCATGCCTGCTCAGCTGCCTGATAATCGCCAGCTGGGCCGCAGGATTCATGCCTGCTCAGCTGCCTGATAATCGCCAGCTGGGCCGCAGGATTCATGCCTGCTCAGCTGCCTGATAATCGCCAGCTGGGCCGCAGGATTCATGCCTGCTCAGCTGCCTGATAATCGCCAGCTGGGCCGCAGGATTCATGCCTGCTCAGCTGCCTGATAATCGCCAGCTGGGCCGCAGTTCGCCTGCTCAGCTGCCTGATCGCCTGCTGAGGCACATGATCATGCAGGAGAGCTGCCTGATGCACATGAGCAGTCACGCTGATCAGCGCCTCTCATGCCTGATCGCCATGACGGCACGCGATCAGTGCCTGCAGGTTCAGATCGGCCTGCTCAGCTGCCTGATAATCGCCAGCTGGGCCGCAGGGTTCATGCCTGCTCAGCTGCCTGATAATCGCCAGCTGGGCCGCAGGATTCATGCCTGCTCAGCTGCCTGATAATCGCCAGCTGGGCCGCAGGATTCATGCCTGCTCAGCTGCTTGATTCTTGCCTGCTGAGGCACATGATCAGTGCAGGAGAGCTACCTGATCAGCACATGAGCAGTCACATGATCAGTGCCTCTCAGTCACCTGATCACTGCATGACAGGCACGTGATCAGTGCCTGCTGAGGTGCGGGATCAGCGCCTGCTCAGCTGCCTGATAATCGCCAGCTGGGCCGCAGGATTCATGCCTGCTCAGCTGCCTGATAATCGCCAGCTGGGCCGCAGGATTCATGCCTGCTCAGCTGCTTGATTCTTGCCTGCTGAGGCACATGATCCGTGCAAGAGCCCTGATCAGCACATGAGCAGTCACATGATCAGTGCCTCTCAGTCACCTGATCACTGCATGACAGGCATGCGATCAGTGCCTGCTGAGGTGCGGGATCAGCGCCTGCTCAGCTGCCTGATAATCCCAGCTGGGCCGCAGGATTCATGCCTGCTCAGCTGCCTGATAATCGCCAGCTGGGCCGCAGGATTCATGCCTGCTCAGCTGCCTGATAATCGCCAGCTGGGCCGCAGTTCATGCCTGCTCAGCTGCCTGATATGCCGCTGGGCCGCAGGATTCATGCCTGCTCAGCTGCCTGATAATCGCCAGCTGGGCCACAGGATTCATGCCTGCTCAGCTGCCTGATAATCGCCAGCTGGGCCGCAGGATTCATGCCTGCTCAGCTGCCTGATAATCACCAGCTGGGCCGCAAGATTCATGCCTGCTCAGCTGCTTGATTCTTGCCTGCTGGGCACATGATCCGTGCAGGAGAGCTACCTGATCAGCACATGAGCAGTCACATGATCATCGCCTCTCAGTCACCTGATCACTGCATGACAGGCACGTGATCAGTGCCTGCTAGGTGCAGGATCAGCCTGCTCAGCTGCCTGATAATCGCCAGCTGGGCCGCAGGATTCATGCCTGCTCAGCTGCCTGATAATCGCCAGCTGGGCCGCAGGATTCATGCCTGCTCAGCTGCCTGATAATCGCCAGCTGGGCCGCAGGATTCATGCCTGCTCAGCTGCTTGATTCTTGCCTGCTGAGGCACATGATCCGTGCAGGAGAGCTACCTGATCAGCACATGAGCAGTCACATGATCAGCGCCTCTCAGTCACCTGATCACTGCATGACAGCCACGTGATCAGTGCCTGCTGAGGTCGGGATCAGCGCCTGCTCAGCTGCCTGATAATCGCCAGCTGGGCCGCAGGATTCATGCCTGCTCAGCTGCCTGATAATCGCCAGCTGGGCCGCAGGATTCATGCCTGCTCAGCTGCCTGATAATCGCCAGCTGGGCCGCAGGATTCATGCCTGCTCAGCTGCTGATTCTTGCCTGCTGAGGCACATGATCCGTGCAGGAGAGCTACCTGATCAGCACATGAGCAGTCCATGATCAGCCTCTCAGTCACCTGATCACCATGACAGGCATGATCAGTGCCTGCTGAGGTGCGGGATCACCGCCTGCTCAGCTGCCTGATAATCCCAGCTGGGCCGCAGGATTCATGCCTGCTCAGCTGCCTGATAATCGCCAGCTGGGCCGCAGGATTCATGCCTGCTCAGCTGCCTGATAATCGCCAGCTGGGCCGCAGGATTCATGCCTGCTCAGCTGCCTGATAATCGCCAGCTGGGCCGCAGGATTCATGCCTGCTCAGCTGCCTGATAATCGCCAGCTGGGCCGCAGGATTCATGCCTGCTCAGCTGCCTGATAATCGCCAGCTGGGCCGCAGGATTCATGCCTGCTCAGCTGCCTGATAATCGCCAGCTGGGCCGCAGGATTCATGCCTGCTCAGCTGCCTGATAATCGCCAGCTGGGCCGCAGGATTCATGCCTGCTCAGCTGCCTGATAATCGCCAGCTGGGCCGGGATTCATGCCTGCTCAGCTGCCTGATAATCGCCAGCTGGGCCGCAGGATTCATGCCTGCTCAGCTGCCTGATAATCGCCAGCTGGGCCGCAGGATTCATGCCTGCTCAGCTGCCTGATAATCGCCAGCTGGGCCGCAGGATTCATGCCTGCTCAGCTGCCTGATAATCGCCAGCTGGGCCGCAGGATTCATGCCTGCTCAGCTGCCTGATAATCGCCAGCTGGGCCGCAGGATTCATGCCTGCTCAGCTGCTTGATTCTTGCCTGCTGAGGCACATGATCCGTGCAGGAGAGCTACCTGATCAGCACATGAGCAGTCACATGATCAGCGCCTCTCAGTCACCTGATCACTGCATGACAGGCACGTGATCAGTGCCTGCTGAGGTGCGGGATCAGCGCCTGCTCAGCTGCCTGATAATCGCCAGCTGGGCCGCAGGATTCATGCCTGCTCAGCTGCCTGATAATCGCCAGCTGGGCCGCAGGATTCATGCCTGCTCAGCTGCCTGATAATCGCCAGCTGGGCCGCAGGATTCATGCCTGCTCAGCTGCCTGATAATCGCCAGCTGGGCCGCAGGATTCATGCCTGCTCAGCTGCCTGATAATCGCCAGCTGGGCCGCAGGATTCATGCCTGCTCAGCTGCCTGATAATCGCCAGCTGGGCCGCAGGATTCATGCCTGCTCAGCTGCCTGATAATCGCCAGCTGGGCCGCAGGATTCATGCCTGCTCAGCTGCCTGATAATCGCCAGCTGGGCCGCAGGATTCATGCCTGCTCAGCTGCCTGATAATCGCCAGCTGGGCCGCAGGATTCATGCCTGCTCAGCTGCCTGATAATCGCCAGCTGGGCCGCAGGATTCATGCCTGCTCAGCTGCCTGATAATCGCCAGCTGGGCCGCAGGATTCATGCCTGCTCAGCTGCTGATTCTTGCCTGCTGAGGCACATGATCCGTGCAGGAGAGCCTGCCTGATCAGCACATGAGCAGTCACATGATCAGCGCCTCTCAGTCACTGATCACTGCATGACAGGCACGTGATCAGTGCCTGGGGTGCGGGATCAGCGCCTGCTCAGCTGCCTGATAATCGCCAGCTGGGCCGCAGGATTCATGCCTGCTCAGCTGCCTGATAATCGCCAGCTGGGCCGCAGGATTCATGCCTGCTCAGCTGCCTGATTCTTGCCTGCTGAGGCACATGATCCGTGCAGGAGAGCTGCCTGATCAGCACATGAGCAGTCACATGATCAGTGCCTCTCAGTCACCTGATCAGCTGCATGACAGGCATGTGATCAGTGCCTGCTAGGTGCGGGATCAGCGCCTGCTCAGCTGCCTGATAATCGCCAGCTGGGCCGCAGGATTCATGCCTGCTCAGCTGCCTGATAATCGCCAGCTGGGCCGCAGGATTCATGCCTGCTCAGCTGCCTGATAATCGCCAGCTGGGCCGCAGGATTCATGCCTGCTCAGCTGCCTGATAATCGCCAGCTGGGCCGCAGGATTCATGCCTGCTCAGCTGCCTGATAATCGCCAGCTGGGCCGCAGATTCATGCCTGCTCAGCTGCCTGATAATCGCCAGCTGGGCCGCAGGATTCATGCCTGCTCAGCTGCCTGATAATCGCCAGCTGGGCCGCAGGATTCATGCCTGCTCAGCTGCTTGATTCTTGCCTGCTGAGGCACATGATCCGTGCAGGAGAGCTACCTGATCAGCAGCATGAGCAGTCACATGATCAGCGCCTCTCAGTCACCTGATCACTGCATGACAGGCACGTGATCAGTGCCTGCTGAGGTGCGGGATCATGCCTGCTCAGCTGCCTGATAATCGCCAGCTGGGCCGCAGGATTCATGCCTGCTCAGCTGCCTGATAATCGCCAGCTGGGCCGCAGGATTCATGCCTGCTCAGCTGCCTGATAATCGCCAGCTGGGCCGCAGGATTCATGCCTGCTCAGCTGCTTGATTCTTGCCTGCTGAGGCACATGATCCGTGCAGGAGAGCTGCCTGATCAGCACATGAGCAGTCACATGATCAGCGCCTCTCAGTCACCTGATCACTGCATGACAGGCACGTGATCAGTGCCTGCTGAGTGCGGGATCAGCGCCTGCTCAGCTGCCTGATAATCGCCAGCTGGGCCGCAGGATTCATGCCTGCTCAGCTGCCTGATAATCGCCAGCTGGGCCGCAGGATTCATGCCTGCTCAGCTGCCTGATAATCGCCAGCTGGGCCGCAGGATTCATGCCTGCTCAGCTGCTTGATTCTTGCCTGCTGAGGCACATGATCCGTGCAGGAGAGCTACCTGATCAGCACATGAGCAGTCACATGATCAGCGCCTCTCAGTCACCTGATCACTGCATGACAGGCACGTGATCAGTGCCTGCTGAGGTGCGGGATCAGCGCCTGCTCAGCTGCCTGATAATCGCCAGCTGGGCCGCAGGATTCATGCCTGCTCAGCTGCCTGATAATCGCCAGCTGGGCCGCAGGATTCATGCCTGCTCAGCTGCCTGATAATCGCCAGCTGGGCCGCAGGATTCATGCCTGCTCAGCTGCCTGATAATCGCCAGCTGGGCCGCAGGATTCATGCCTGCTCAGCTGCCTGATAATCGCCAGCTGGGCCGCAGGATTCATGCCTGCTCAGCTGCCTGATAATCGCCAGCTGGGCCGCAGGATTCATGCCTGCTCAGCTGCCTGATAATCGCCAGCTGGGCCGCAGGATTCATGCCTGCTCAGCTGCCTGATAATCGCCAGCTGGGCCGCAGGATTCATGCCTGCTCAGCTGCCTGATAATCGCCAGCTGGGCCGCAGGACTCATGCCTGCTCAGCTGCCTGATAATCGCCAGCTGGGCCGCAGGATTCATGCCTGCTCAGCTGCCTGATAATCGCCAGCTGGGCCGCAGGATTCATGCCTGCTCAGCTGCCTGATAATCGCCAGCTGGGCCGCAGGATTCATGCCTGCTCAGCTGCCTGATAATCGCCAGCTGGGCCGCAGGATTCATGCCTGCTCAGCTGCCTGATAATCGCCAGCTGGGCCGCAGGATTCATGCCTGCTCAGCTGCCTGATTCGCCTGCTGGGCACATGATCCGTGCAGAGCTACCTGATCAGCACAGGCAGTCACATGATCAGCGCCTCTCAGTCACCTGATCACTGCATGACACGCAGTCAGTGCCTGCTGAGGATCAGCGCCTGCTCAGCTGCCTGATAATCGCCAGCTGGGCCGCAGGATTCATGCCTGCTCAGCTGCCTGATAATCGCCAGCTGGGCCGCAGGATTCATGCCTGCTCAGCTGCCTGATAATCGCCAGCTGGGCCGCAGGATTCATGCCTGCTCAGCTGCCTGATAATCGCCAGCTGGGCCGCAGGATTCATGCCTGCTCAGCTGCCTGATAATCGCCAGCTGGGCCGCAGGATTCATGCCTGCTCAGCTGCCTGATAATCGCCAGCTGGGCCGCAGGATTCATGCCTGCTCAGCTGCCTGATAATCGCCAGCTGGGCCGCAGGATTCATGCCTGCTCAGCTGCCTGATAATCGCCAGCTGGGCCGCAGGATTCATGCCTGCTCAGCTGCCTGATAATCGCCAGCTGGGCCGCAGGATTCATGCCTGCTCAGCTGCCTGATAATCGCCAGCTGGGCCGCAGGATTCATGCCTGCTCAGCTGCTTGATTCTTGCCTGCTGAGGCACATGATCCGTGCAGGAGAGCTACCTGATCAGCACATGAGCAGTCACATGATCAGCGCCTCTCAGTCACCTGATCACTGCATGACAGGCACGTGATCAGTGCCTGCTGAGGTGCAGGATCAGCGCCTGCTCAGCTGCCTGATAATCGCCAGCTGGGCCGCAGGATTCATGCCTGCTCAGCTGCCTGATAATCGCCAGCTGGGCCGCAGGATTCATGCCTGCTCAGCTGCCTGATAATCGCCAGCTGGGCCGCAGGATTCATGCCTGCTCAGCTGCTTGATTCTTGCCTGCTGGGCACATGATCCGTGCAGGAGAGCTGCCTGATCAGCACATGAGCAGTCACATGATCAGTGCCTCTCAGTCACCTGATCACTGCATGACAGGCATGTGATCAGTGCCTGCTGGGTGCGGGATCATGCCTGCTCAGCTGCCTGATAATCGCCAGCTGGGCCGCAGGATTCATGCCTGCTCAGCTGCCTGATAATCGCCAGCTGGGCCGCAGGATTCATGCCTGCTCAGCTGCCTGATTCTTGCCTGCTGAGGCACATGATCCGTGCAGAGCTGCCTGATCAGCACATGAGCAGTCACATGATCAGTGCCTCTCAGTCACCTGATCACTGCATGACAGGCACGTGATCAGTGCCTGCTGAGGTGCGGGATCAGCGCCTGCTCAGCTGCCTGATAATCGCCAGCTGGGCCGCAGGATTCATGCCTGCTCAGCTGCCTGATAATCGCCAGCTGGGCCGCAGGATTCATGCCTGCTCAGCTGCCTGATAATCGCCAGCTGGGCCGCAGGATTCATGCCTGCTCAGCTGCCTGATAATCGCCAGCTGGGCCGCAGGATTCATGCCTGCTCAGCTGCCTGATAATCGCCAGCTGGGCCGCAGGATTCATGCCTGCTCAGCTGCCTGATAATCGCCAGCTGGGCCGCAGGATTCATGCCTGCTCAGCTGCCTGATAATCGCCAGCTGGGCCGCAGGATTCATGCCTGCTCAGCTGCCTGATAATCGCCAGCTGGGCCGCAGGATTCATGCCTGCTCAGCTGCTTGATTCTTGCCTGCTGAGGCACATGATCCGTGCAGGAGAGCTACCTGATCAGCACATGAGCAGTCACATGATCAGCGCCTCTCAGTCACCTGATCACTGCATGACAGGCACGTGATCAGTGCCTGCTGAGGTGCGGGATCAGCGCCTGCTCAGCTGCCTGATAATCGCCAGCTGGGCCGCAGGATTCATGCCTGCTCAGCTGCCTGATAATCGCCAGCTGGGCCGCAGGATTCATGCCTGCTCAGCTGCCTGATAATCGCCAGCTGGGCCGCAGGATTCATGCCTGCTCAGCTGCTGATTCTGCCTGCTGGGCACATGATCCGTGCAGGAGAGCTACCTGATCAGCACATGAGCAGTCACATGATCAGCGCCTCTCAGTCACCTGATCACTGCATGACAGGCACGTGATCAGTGCCTGCTGATGTGCGGGATCAGCGCCTGCTCAGCTGCCTGATAATCGCCAGCTGGGCCGCAGGATTCATGCCTGCTCAGCTGCCTGATAATCGCCAGCTGGGCCGCAGGATTCATGCCTGCTCAGCTGCCTGATAATCGCCAGCTGGGCCGCAGGATTCATGCCTGCTCAGCTGCCTGATAATCGCCAGCTGGGCCGCAGGATTCATGCCTGCTCAGCTGCCTGATAATCGCCAGCTGGGCCGCAGGATTCATGCCTGCTCAGCTGCCTGATAATCGCCAGCTGGGCCGCAGGATTCATGCCTGCTCAGCTGCCTGATAATCGCCAGCTGGGCCGCAGGATTCATGCCTGCTCAGCTGCCTGATAATCGCCAGCTGGGCCGCAGGATTCATGCCTGCTCAGCTGCCTGATAATCGCCAGCTGGGCCGCAGGATTCATGCCTGCTCAGCTGCCTGATAATCGCCAGCTGGGCCGCAGGATTCATGCCTGCTCAGCTGCTTGATTCATGCCTGCTGAGGCACATGATCCGTGCAGGAGAGCTACCTGATCAGCACATGAGCAGTCACATGATCAGCGCCTCTCAGTCACCTGATCACTGCATGACAGGCACGTGATCAGTGCCTGCTGAGGTGCGGGATCAGCGCCTGCTCAGCTGCCTGATAATCGCCAGCTGGGCCGCAGGATTCATGCCTGCTCAGCTGCCTGATAATCGCCAGCTGGGCCGCAGGATTCATGCCTGCTCAGCTGCCTGATAATCGCCAGCTGGGCCGCAGGATTCATGCCTGCTCAGCTGCCTGATTCTTGCCAGCTGAGGCACATGATCCGTGCAGAGCTGCCTGATCAGCACATGAGCAGTCACATGATCAGCCTCTCAGTCACCTGATCACTGCATGACAGGCTGTGATCAGTGCCTGCTGGGTGCGGGATCATGCCTGCTCAGCTGCCTGATAATCGCCAGCTGGGCCGCAGGATTCATGCCTGCTCAGCTGCCTGATAATCGCCAGCTGGGCCGCAGGATTCATGCCTGCTCAGCTGCCTGATTCTTGCCTGCTGAGGCACATGATCCGTGCAGGAGAGCTGCCTGATCAGCACATGAGCAGTCACATGATCATGCCTCTCAGTCACCTGATCACTGCATGACAGGCATGTGATCAGTGCCTGCTGAGGTGCGGGATCAGCGCCTGCTCAGCTGCCTGATAATCGCCAGCTGGGCCGCAGGATTCATGCCTGCTCAGCTGCCTGATAATCGCCAGCTGGGCCGCAGGATTCATGCCTGCTCAGCTGCCTGATAATAGCCAGCTGGGCCGCAGGATTCATGCCTGCTCAGCTGCCTGATAATCGCCAGCTGGGCCGCAGGATTCATGCCTGCTCAGCTGCCTGATAATCGCCAGCTGGGCCGCAGGATTCATGCCTGCTCAGCTGCCTGATAATCGCCAGCTGGGCCGCAGGATTCATGCCTGCTCAGCTGCCTGATAATCGCCAGCTGGGCCGCAGGATTCATGCCTGCTCAGCTGCTTGATTCTTGCCTGCTGAGGCACATGATCCGTGCAGGAGAGCTACCTGATCAGCACATGAGCAGTCACATGATCAGCGCCTCTCAGTCACCTGATCACTGCATGACAGGCACGTGATCAGTGCCTGCTGAGGTGCGGGATCATGCCTGCTCAGCTGCCTGATAATCGCCAGCTGGGCCGCAGGATTCATGCCTGCTCAGCTGCCTGATAATCGCCAGCTGGGCCGCAGGATTCATGCCTGCTCAGCTGCCTGATAATCGCCAGCTGGGCCGCAGGATTCATGCCTGCTCAGCTGCTGATTCTTGCCTGCTGGGCACATGATCCGTGCAGGAGAGCTGCCTGATCAGCACATGAGCAGTCACATGATCAGCGCCTCTCAGTCACCTGATCACTGCATGACAGGCACGTGATCAGTGCCTGCTGAGGTGCATCAGCGCCTGCTCAGCTGCCTGATAATCGCCAGCTGGGCCGCAGGATTCATGCCTGCTCAGCTGCCTGATAATCGCCAGCTGGGCCGCAGGATTCATGCCTGCTCAGCTGCCTGATAATCGCCAGCTGGGCCGCAGGATTCATGCCTGCTCAGCTGCTTGATTCTTGCCTGCTGAGGCACATGATCCGTGCAGGAGAGCTACCTGATCAGCACATGAGCAGTCACATGATCAGCGCCTCTCAGTCACCTGATCACTGCATGACAGGCACGTGATCAGTGCCTGCTGAGGTGCGGGATCAGCGCCTGCTCAGCTGCCTGATAATCGCCAGCTGGGCCGCAGGATTCATGCCTGCTCAGCTGCCTGATAATCGCCAGCTGGGCCGCAGGATTCATGCCTGCTCAGCTGCCTGATAATCGCCAGCTGGGCCGCAGGATTCATGCCTGCTCAGCTGCCTGATAATCGCCAGCTGGGCCGCAGGATTCATGCCTGCTCAGCTGCCTGATAATCGCCAGCTGGGCCGCAGGATTCATGCCTGCTCAGCTGCCTGATAATCGCCAGCTGGGCCGCAGGATTCATGCCTGCTCAGCTGCCTGATAATCGCCAGCTGGGCCGCAGGATTCATGCCTGCTCAGCTGCCTGATAATCGCCAGCTGGGCCGCAGGATTCATGCCTGCTCAGCTGCCTGATAATCGCCAGCTGGGCCGCAGGATTCATGCCTGCTCAGCTGCCTGATAATCGCCAGCTGGGCCGCAGGATTCATGCCTGCTCAGCTGCCTGATAATCGCCAGCTGGGCCGCAGGATTCATGCCTGCTCAGCTGCCTGATAATCGCCAGCTGGGCCGCAGGATTCATGCCTGCTCAGCTGCCTGATAATCGCCAGCTGGGCCGCAGGATTCATGCCTGCTCAGCTGCCTGATAATCGCCAGCTGGGCCGCAGGATTCATGCCTGCTCAGCTGCTTGATTCTTGCCTGCTGAGGCACATGATCCGTGCAGGAGAGCTACCTGATCAGCACATGAGCAGTCACATGATCAGCGCCTCTCAGTCACCTGATCACTGCATGACAGGCACGTGATCAGTGCCTGCTGAGGTGCGGGATCAGCGCCTGCTCAGCTGCCTGATAATCGCCAGCTGGGCCGCAGGATTCATGCCTGCTCAGCTGCCTGATAATCGCCAGCTGGGCCGCAGGATTCATGCCTGCTCAGCTGCCTGATAATCGCCAGCTGGGCCGCAGGATTCATGCCTGCTCAGCTGCCTGATAATCGCCAGCTGGGCCGCAGGATTCATGCCTGCTCAGCTGCCTGATAATCGCCAGCTGGGCCGCAGGATTCATGCCTGCTCAGCTGCCTGATAATCGCCAGCTGGGCCGCAGGATTCATGCCTGCTCAGCTGCCTGATAATCGCCAGCTGGGCCGCAGGATTCATGCCTGCTCAGCTGCCTGATAATCGCCAGCTGGGCCGCAGGATTCATGCCTGCTCAGCTGCCTGATAATCGCCAGCTGGGCCGCAGGATTCATGCCTGCTCAGCTGCCTGATAATCGCCAGCTGGGCCGCAGGATTCATGCCTGCTCAGCTGCCTGATAATCGCCAGCTGGGCCGCAGGATTCATGCCTGCTCAGCTGCTTGATTCTTGCCTGCTGAGGCACATGATCCGTGCAGGAGAGCTACCTGATCAGCACATGAGCAGTCACATGATCAGCGCCTCTCAGTCACCTGATCACTGCATGACAGGCATGTGATCAGTGCCTGCTGGGTGCGGGATCATGCCTGCTCAGCTGCCTGATAATCGCCAGCTGGGCCGCAGGATTCATGCCTGCTCAGCTGCCTGATAATCGCCAGCTGGGCCGCAGGATTCATGCCTGCTCAGCTGCTTGATTCTTGCCTGCTGAGGCACATGATCCGTGCAGGAGAGCTACCTGATCAGCACATGAGCAGTCACATGATCAGCGCCTCTCAGTCACCTGATCACTGCATGACAGGCACGTGATCAGTGCCTGCTAGGTGCGGGATCAGCGCCTGCTCAGCTGCCTGATAATCGCCAGCTGGGCCGCAGGATTCATGCCTGCTCAGCTGCCTGATAATCGCCAGCTGGGCCGCAGGATTCATGCCTGCTCAGCTGCCTGATAATCGCCAGCTGGGCCGCAGGATTCATGCCTGCTCAGCTGCCTGATAATCGCCAGCTGGGCCGCAGGATTCATGCCTGCTCAGCTGCCTGATAATCGCCAGCTGGGCCGCAGGATTCATGCCTGCTCAGCTGCCTGATAATCGCCAGCTGGGCCGCAGGATTCATGCCTGCTCAGCTGCCTGATAATCGCCAGCTGGGCCGCAGGATTCATGCCTGCTCAGCTGCTTGATTCTTGCCTGCTGAGGCACATGATCCGTGCAGGAGAGCTACCTGATCAGCACATGAGCAGTCACATGATCAGCGCCTCTCAGTCACCTGATCACTGCATGACAGGCACGTGATCAGTGCCTGCTGAGGTGCGGGATCAGCGCCTGCTCAGCTGCCTGATAATCGCCAGCTGGGCCGCAGGATTCATGCCTGCTCAGCTGCCTGATAATCGCCAGCTGGGCCGCAGGATTCATGCCTGCTCAGCTGCCTGATAATCGCCAGCTGGGCCGCAGGATTCATGCCTGCTCAGCTGCTTGATTCTTGCCTGCTGAGGCACATGATCCGTGCAGGAGAGCTACCTGATCAGCACATGAGCAGTCACATGATCAGCGCCTCTCAGTCACCTGATCACTGCATGACAGGCACGTGATCAGTGCCTGCTGAGGTGCGGGATCAGCGCCTGCTCAGCTGCCTGATAATCGCCAGCTGGGCCGCAGGATTCATGCCTGCTCAGCTGCCTGATAATCGCCAGCTGGGCCGCAGGATTCATGCCTGCTCAGCTGCCTGATAATCGCCAGCTGGGCCGCAGGATTCATGCCTGCTCAGCTGCTTGATTCTTGCCTGCTGAGGCACATGATCCGTGCAGGAGAGCTACCTGATCAGCATGAGCAGTCACATGATCAGCGCCTCTCAGTCACCTGATCACTGCATGACAGGCACGTGATCAGTGCCTGCTGAGGTGCGGGATCAGCGCCTGCTCAGCTGCCTGATAATCGCCAGCTGGGCCGCAGGATTCATGCCTGCTCAGCTGCCTGATAATCGCCAGCTGGGCCGCAGGATTCATGCCTGCTCAGCTGCCTGATAATCGCCAGCTGGGCCGCAGGATTCATGCCTGCTCAGCTGCCTGATAATCGCCAGCTGGGCCGCAGGATTCATGCCTGCTCAGCTGCCTGATAATCGCCAGCTGGGCCGCAGGATTCATGCCTGCTCAGCTGCCTGATAATCGCCAGCTGGGCCGCAGGATTCATGCCTGCTCAGCTGCCTGATAATCGCCAGCTGGGCCGCAGGATTCATGCCTGCTCAGCTGCCTGATAATCGCCAGCTGGGCCGCAGGATTCATGCCTGCTCAGCTGCCTGATAATCGCCAGCTGGGCCGCAGGATTCATGCCTGCTCAGCTGCCTGATAATCGCCAGCTGGGCCGCAGGATTCATGCCTGCTCAGCTGCCTGATAATCGCCAGCTGGGCCGCAGGATTCATGCCTGCTCAGCTGCCTGATAATCGCCAGCTGGGCCGCAGGATTCATGCCTGCTCAGCTGCCTGATAATCGCCAGCTGGGCCGCAGGATTCATGCCTGCTCAGCTGCCTGATAATCGCCAGCTGGGCCGCAGGATTCATGCCTGCTCAGCTGCTTGATTCTTGCCTGCTGAGGCACATGATCCGTGCAGGAGAGCTACCTGATCAGCACATGAGCAGTCACATGATCAGCGCCTCTCAGTCACCTGATCACTGCATGACAGGCACGTGATCAGTGCCTGCTGAGGTGCGGGATCAGCGCCTGCTCAGCTGCCTGATAATCGCCAGCTGGGCCGCAGGATTCATGCCTGCTCAGCTGCCTGATAATCGCCAGCTGGGCCGCAGGATTCATGCCTGCTCAGCTGCCTGATAATCGCCAGCTGGGCCGCAGGATTCATGCCTGCTCAGCTGCCTGATAATCGCCAGCTGGGCCGCAGGATTCATGCCTGCTCAGCTGCCTGATAATCGCCAGCTGGGCCGCAGGATTCATGCCTGCTCAGCTGCCTGATAATCGCCAGCTGGGCCGCAGGATTCATGCCTGCTCAGCTGCCTGATAATCGCCAGCTGGGCCGCAGGATTCATGCCTGCTCAGCTGCCTGATAATCGCCAGCTGGGCCGCAGGATTCATGCCTGCTCAGCTGCCTGATAATCGCCAGCTGGGCCGCAGGATTCATGCCTGCTCAGCTGCCTGATAATCGCCAGCTGGGCCGCAGGATTCATGCCTGCTCAGCTGCTGATTCTTGCCTGCTGAGGCACATGATCCGTGCAGGAGAGCTACCTGATCAGCACATGAGCAGTCACATGATCAGCGCCTCTCAGTCACCTGATCACTGCATGACAGGCACGTGATCAGTGCCTGCTGAGGTGCGGGATCAGCGCCTGCTCAGCTGCCTGATAATCGCCAGCTGGGCCGCAGGATTCATGCCTGCTCAGCTGCCTGATAATCGCCAGCTGGGCCGCAGGATTCATGCCTGCTCAGCTGCCTGATAATCGCCAGCTGGGCCGCAGGATTCATGCCTGCTCAGCTGCCTGATTCTTGCCTGCTGAGGCACATGATCCGTGCAGGAGAGCTGCCTGATCAGCATGAGCAGTCACATGATCAGCGCCTCTCAGTCACCTGATCACTGCATGACAGGCACGTGATCAGTGCCTGCTGGGTGCGGGATCATGCCTGCTCAGCTGCCTGATAATCGCCAGCTGGGCCGCAGGATTCATGCCTGCTCAGCTGCCTGATAATCGCCAGCTGGGCCGCAGGATTCATGCCTGCTCAGCTGCCTGATTCTTGCCTGCTGAGGCACATGATCCGTGCAGGAGAGCTGCCTGATCAGCACATGAGCAGTCACATGATCAGTGCCTCTCAGTCACCTGATCACTGCATGACAGGCATGTGATCAGTGCCTGCTGAGGTGCGGGATCAGCGCCTGCTCAGCTGCCTGATAATCGCCAGCTGGGCCGCAGGATTCATGCCTGCTCAGCTGCCTGATAATCGCCAGCTGGGCCGCAGGATTCATGCCTGCTCAGCTGCCTGATAATCGCCAGCTGGGCCGCAGGATTCATGCCTGCTCAGCTGCCTGATAATCGCCAGCTGGGCCGCAGGATTCATGCCTGCTCAGCTGCCTGATAATCGCCAGCTGGGCCGCAGGATTCATGCCTGCTCAGCTGCCTGATAATCGCCAGCTGGGCCGCAGGATTCATGCCTGCTCAGCTGCCTGATAATCGCCAGCTGGGCCGCAGGATTCATGCCTGCTCAGCTGCTTGATTCTTGCCTGCTGAGGCACATGATCCGTGCAGGAGAGCTACCTGATCAGCACATGAGCAGTCACATGATCAGCGCCTCTCAGTCACCTGATCACTGCATGACAGGCACGTGATCAGTGCCTGCTGAGTGCGGGATCAGCGCCTGCTCAGCTGCCTGATAATCGCCAGCTGGGCCGCAGGATTCATGCCTGCTCAGCTGCCTGATAATCGCCAGCTGGGCCGCAGGATTCATGCCTGCTCAGCTGCCTGATAATCGCCAGCTGGGCCGCAGGATTCATGCCTGCTCAGCTGCTTGATTCTTGCCTGCTGAGGCACATGATCCGTGCAGGAGAGCTACCTGATCAGCACATGAGCAGTCACATGATCAGCGCCTCTCAGTCACCTGATCACTGCATGACAGGCACGTGATCAGTGCCTGCTGAGTGCGGGATCAGCGCCTGCTCAGCTGCCTGATAATCGCCAGCTGGGCCGCAGGATTCATGCCTGCTCAGCTGCCTGATAATCGCCAGCTGGGCCGCAGGATTCATGCCTGCTCAGCTGCCTGATAATCGCCAGCTGGGCCGCAGGATTCATGCCTGCTCAGCTGCCTGATTCTTGCCAGCTGGGCACATGATCCGTGCAGAGCTACCTGATCAGCACATGAGCAGTCTGATCAGCGCCTCTCAGTCACCTGATCACTGCATGACAGGCACGTGATCAGTGCCTGCTGATGTGCGGGATCAGCGCCTGCTCAGCTGCCTGATAATCGCCAGCTGGGCCGCAGGATTCATGCCTGCTCAGCTGCCTGATAATCGCCAGCTGGGCCGCAGGATTCATGCCTGCTCAGCTGCCTGATAATCGCCAGCTGGGCCGCAGGATTCATGCCTGCTCAGCTGCCTGATAATCGCCAGCTGGGCCGCAGGATTCATGCCTGCTCAGCTGCCTGATAATCGCCAGCTGGGCCGCAGGATTCATGCCTGCTCAGCTGCCTGATAATCGCCAGCTGGGCCGCAGGATTCATGCCTGCTCAGCTGCCTGATAATCGCCAGCTGGGCCGCAGGATTCATGCCTGCTCAGCTGCCTGATAATCGCCAGCTGGGCCGCAGGATTCATGCCTGCTCAGCTGCCTGATAATCGCCAGCTGGGCCGCAGGATTCATGCCTGCTCAGCTGCCTGATAATCGCCAGCTGGGCCGCAGGATTCATGCCTGCTCAGCTGCCTGATAATCGCCAGCTGGGCCGCAGGATTCATGCCTGCTCAGCTGCCTGATAATCGCCAGCTGGGCCGCAGGATTCATGCCTGCTCAGCTGCCTGATAATCGCCAGCTGGGCCGCAGGATTCATGCCTGCTCAGCTGCCTGATAATCGCCAGCTGGGCCGCAGGATTCATGCCTGCTCAGCTGCTTGATTCTTGCCTGCTGAGCACATGATCCGTGCAGGAGAGCTACCTGATCAGCACATGAGCAGTCACATGATCAGCGCCTCTCAGTCACCTGATCACTGCATGACAGGCACGTGATCAGTGCCTGCTGAGGTGCGGGATCAGCGCCTGCTCAGCTGCCTGATAATCGCCAGCTGGGCCGCAGGATTCATGCCTGCTCAGCTGCCTGATAATCGCCAGCTGGGCCGCAGGATTCATGCCTGCTCAGCTGCCTGATAATCGCCAGCTGGGCCGCAGGATTCATGCCTGCTCAGCTGCCTGATAATCGCCAGCTGGGCCGCAGGATTCATGCCTGCTCAGCTGCCTGATAATCGCCAGCTGGGCCGCAGGATTCATGCCTGCTCAGCTGCCTGATAATCGCCAGCTGGGCCGCAGGATTCATGCCTGCTCAGCTGCCTGATAATCGCCAGCTGGGCCGCAGGATTCATGCCTGCTCAGCTGCCTGATAATCGCCAGCTGGGCCGCAGGATTCATGCCTGCTCAGCTGCCTGATAATCGCCAGCTGGGCCGCAGGATTCATGCCTGCTCAGCTGCCTGATAATCGCCAGCTGGGCCGCAGGATTCATGCCTGCTCAGCTGCTTGATTCTTGCCTGCTGAGGCACATGATCCGTGCAGGAGAGCTACCTGATCAGCACATGAGCAGTCACATGATCAGCGCCTCTCAGTCACCTGATCACTGCATGACAGGCACGTGATCAGTGCCTGCTGAGGTGCAGGATCAGCGCCTGCTCAGCTGCCTGATAATCGCCAGCTGGGCCGCAGGATTCATGCCTGCTCAGCTGCCTGATAATCGCCAGCTGGGCCGCAGGATTCATGCCTGCTCAGCTGCCTGATAATCGCCAGCTGGGCCGCAGGATTCATGCCTGCTCAGCTGCCTGATTCTTGCCTGCTGAGGCACATGATCCGTGCAGGAGAGCTACCTGATCAGCACATGAGCAGTCACATGATCAGCGCCTCTCAGTCACCTGATCACTGCATGACAGGCATGTGATCAGTGCCTGCTGGGTGCGGGATCATGCCTGCTCAGCTGCCTGATAATCGCCAGCTGGGCCGCAGGATTCATGCCTGCTCAGCTGCCTGATAATCGCCAGCTGGGCCGCAGGATTCATGCCTGCTCAGCTGCCTGATTCTTGCCAGCTGAGGCACATGATCCGTGCAGGAGAGCTACCTGATCAGCACATGAGCAGTCACATGATGCCTCTCAGTCACCTGATCACTGCATGACAGGCATGTGATCAGTGCCTGCTGAGGTGCGGGATCAGCCCTGCTCAGCTGCCTGATAATCGCCAGCTGGGCCGCAGGATTCATGCCTGCTCAGCTGCCTGATAATCGCCAGCTGGGCCGCAGGATTCATGCCTGCTCAGCTGCCTGATAATCGCCAGCTGGGCCGCAGGATTCATGCCTGCTCAGCTGCCTGATAATCGCCAGCTGGGCCGCAGGATTCATGCCTGCTCAGCTGCCTGATAATCGCCAGCTGGGCCGCAGGATTCATGCCTGCTCAGCTGCCTGATAATCGCCAGCTGGGCCGCAGGATTCATGCCTGCTCAGCTGCCTGATAATCGCCAGCTGGGCCGCAGGATTCATGCCTGCTCAGCTGCTTGATTCTTGCCTGCTGAGGCACATGATCCGTGCAGGAGAGCTACCTGATCAGCACATGAGCAGTCACATGATCAGCGCCTCTCAGTCACCTGATCACTGCATGACAGGCACGTGATCAGTGCCTGCTGAGGTGCGGGATCAGCGCCTGCTCAGCTGCCTGATAATCGCCAGCTGGGCCGCAGGATTCATGCCTGCTCAGCTGCCTGATAATCGCCAGCTGGGCCGCAGGATTCATGCCTGCTCAGCTGCCTGATAATCGCCAGCTGGGCCGCAGGATTCATGCCTGCTCAGCTGCTGATTCTTGCCTGCTGGGCACATGATCCGTGCAGGAGAGCTACCTGATCAGCACATGAGCAGTCACATGATCACGCTCTCAGTCACCTGATCACTGCATGACAGGCACGTGATCAGTGCCTGCTGAGTGCGGGATCAGCGCCTGCTCAGCTGCCTGATAATCGCCAGCTGGGCCGCAGGATTCATGCCTGCTCAGCTGCCTGATAATCGCCAGCTGGGCCGCAGGATTCATGCCTGCTCAGCTGCCTGATAATCGCCAGCTGGGCCGCAGGATTCATGCCTGCTCAGCTGCCTGATAATCGCCAGCTGGGCCGCAGGATTCATGCCTGCTCAGCTGCCTGATAATCGCCAGCTGGGCCGCAGGATTCATGCCTGCTCAGCTGCCTGATAATCGCCAGCTGGGCCGCAGGATTCATGCCTGCTCAGCTGCCTGATAATCGCCAGCTGGGCCGCAGGATTCATGCCTGCTCAGCTGCCTGATAATCGCCAGCTGGGCCGCAGGATTCATGCCTGCTCAGCTGCCTGATAATCGCCAGCTGGGCCGCAGGATTCATGCCTGCTCAGCTGCCTGATAATCGCCAGCTGGGCCGCAGGATTCATGCCTGCTCAGCTGCTTGATTCTTGCCTGCTGAGGCACATGATCCGTGCAGGAGAGCTACCTGATCAGCACATGAGCAGTCACATGATCAGCGCCTCTCAGTCACCTGATCACTGCATGACAGGCACGTGATCAGTGCCTGCTGAGGTGCGGGATCAGCGCCTGCTCAGCTGCCTGATAATCGCCAGCTGGGCCGCAGGATTCATGCCTGCTCAGCTGCCTGATAATCGCCAGCTGGGCCGCAGGATTCATGCCTGCTCAGCTGCCTGATAATCGCCAGCTGGGCCGCAGGATTCATGCCTGCTCAGCTGCCTGATTCTGCCTGCTGGGCACATGATCCGTGCAGGAGAGCTGCCTGATCAGCACATGAGCAGTCACATGATCAGTGCCTCTCAGTCACCTGATCACTGCATGACAGGCATGTGATCAGTGCCTGCTGGGTGCGGGATCATGCCTGCTCAGCTGCCTGATAATCGCCAGCTGGGCCGCAGGATTCATGCCTGCTCAGCTGCCTGATAATCGCCAGCTGGGCCGCAGGATTCATGCCTGCTCAGCTGCTTGATTCTTGCCTGCTGAGGCACATGATCCGTGCAGGAGAGCTACCTGATCAGCACATGAGCAGTCACATGATCAGCGCCTCTCAGTCACCTGATCACTGCATGACAGGCACGTGATCAGTGCCTGCTGAGGTGCGGGATCAGCGCCTGCTGCCTGATAATCGCCAGCTGGGCCGCAGGATTCATGCCTGCTCAGCTGCCTGATAATCGCCAGCTGGGCCGCAGGATTCATGCCTGCTCAGCTGCCTGATAATCGCCAGCTGGGCCGCAGGATTCATGCCTGCTCAGCTGCCTGATAATCGCCAGCTGGGCCGCAGGATTCATGCCTGCTCAGCTGCCTGATAATCGCCAGCTGGGCCGCAGGATTCATGCCTGCTCAGCTGCCTGATAATCGCCAGCTGGGCCGCAGGATTCATGCCTGCTCAGCTGCCTGATAATCGCCAGCTGGGCCGCAGGATTCATGCCTGCTCAGCTGCCTGATTCTTGCCTGCTGAGGCACATGATCCGTGCAGGAGAGCTACCTGATCAGCACATGAGCAGTCACATGATCAGCGCCTCTCAGTCACCTGATCACTGCATGACAGGCACGTGATCAGTGCCTGCTGAGGTGCGGGATCAGCGCCTGCTCAGCTGCCTGATAATCGCCAGCTGGGCCGCAGGATTCATGCCTGCTCAGCTGCCTGATAATCGCCAGCTGGGCCGCAGGATTCATGCCTGCTCAGCTGCCTGATAATCGCCAGCTGGGCCGCAGGATTCATGCCTGCTCAGCTGCCTGATTCTTGCCCTGGGCACATGATCCGTGCAGGAGAGCTGCCTGATCAGCACATGAGCAGTCACATGATCAGCGCCTCTCAGTCACCTGATCACTGCATGACAGGCACGTGATCAGTGCCTGCTGAGGTGCGGGATCAGCGCCTGCTCAGCTGCCTGATAATCGCCAGCTGGGCCGCAGGATTCATGCCTGCTCAGCTGCCTGATAATCGCCAGCTGGGCCGCAGGATTCATGCCTGCTCAGCTGCCTGATAATCGCCAGCTGGGCCGCAGGATTCATGCCTGCTCAGCTGCCTGATTCTTGCCTGCTGAGGCACATGATCCGTGCAGGAGAGCTACCTGATCAGCACATGAGCAGTCACATGATCAGCGCCTCTCAGTCACCTGATCACTGCATGACAGGCACGTGATCAGTGCCTGCTGAGGTGCGGGATCAGCGCCTGCTCAGCTGCCTGATAATCGCCAGCTGGGCCGCAGGATTCATGCCTGCTCAGCTGCCTGATAATCGCCAGCTGGGCCGCAGGATTCATGCCTGCTCAGCTGCCTGATAATCGCCAGCTGGGCCGCAGGATTCATGCCTGCTCAGCTGCCTGATAATCGCCAGCTGGGCCGCAGGATTCATGCCTGCTCAGCTGCCTGATAATCGCCAGCTGGGCCGCAGGATTCATGCCTGCTCAGCTGCCTGATAATCGCCAGCTGGGCCGCAGGATTCATGCCTGCTCAGCTGCCTGATAATCGCCAGCTGGGCCGCAGGATTCATGCCTGCTCAGCTGCCTGATAATCGCCAGCTGGGCCGCAGGATTCATGCCTGCTCAGCTGCCTGATAATCGCCAGCTGGGCCGCAGGATTCATGCCTGCTCAGCTGCCTGATAATCGCCAGCTGGGCCGCAGGATTCATGCCTGCTCAGCTGCCTGATAATCGCCAGCTGGGCCGCAGGATTCATGCCTGCTCAGCTGCCTGATAATCGCCAGCTGGGCCGCAGGATTCATGCCTGCTCAGCTGCTTGATTCTTGCCTGCTGAGGCACATGATCCGTGCAGGAGAGCTACCTGATCAGCACATGAGCAGTCACATGATCAGCGCCTCTCAGTCACCTGATCACTGCATGACAGGCACGTGATCAGTGCCTGCTGATGTGCGGGATCAGCGCCTGCTCAGCTGCCTGATAATCGCCAGCTGGGCCGCAGGATTCATGCCTGCTCAGCTGCCTGATAATCGCCAGCTGGGCCGCAGGATTCATGCCTGCTCAGCTGCCTGATAATCGCCAGCTGGGCCGCAGGATTCATGCCTGCTCAGCTGCCTGATAATCGCCAGCTGGGCCGCAGGATTCATGCCTGCTCAGCTGCCTGATAATCGCCAGCTGGGCCGCAGGATTCATGCCTGCTCAGCTGCCTGATAATCGCCAGCTGGGCCGCAGGATTCATGCCTGCTCAGCTGCCTGATAATCGCCAGCTGGGCCGCAGGATTCATGCCTGCTCAGCTGCCTGATAATCGCCAGCTGGGCCGCAGGATTCATGCCTGCTCAGCTGCCTGATAATCGCCAGCTGGGCCGCAGGATTCATGCCTGCTCAGCTGCCTGATAATCGCCAGCTGGGCCGCAGGATTCATGCCTGCTCAGCTGCTTGATTCTTGCCTGCTGAGGCACATGATCCGTGCAGGAGAGCTACCTGATCAGCACATGAGCAGTCACATGATCAGCGCCTCTCAGTCACCTGATCACTGCATGACAGGCACGTGATCAGTGCCTGCTGAGGTGCAGGATCAGCGCCTGCTCAGCTGCCTGATAATCGCCAGCTGGGCCGCAGGATTCATGCCTGCTCAGCTGCCTGATAATCGCCAGCTGGGCCGCAGGATTCATGCCTGCTCAGCTGCCTGATAATCGCCAGCTGGGCCGCAGGATTCATGCCTGCTCAGCTGCCTGATTCTTGCCAGCTGGGCACATGATCCGTGCAGGAGAGCTGCCTGATCAGCACATGAGCAGTCACATGATCAGTGCCTCTCAGTCACCTGATCACTGCATGACAGGCATGTGATCAGTGCCTGCTGGGTGCGGGATCATGCCTGCTCAGCTGCCTGATAATCGCCAGCTGGGCCGCAGGATTCATGCCTGCTCAGCTGCCTGATAATCGCCAGCTGGGCCGCAGGATTCATGCCTGCTCAGCTGCCTGATTCTTGCCTGCTGAGGCACATGATCCGTGCAGGAGAGCTGCCTGATCAGCATGAGCAGTCACATGATCATGCCTCTCAGTCACCTGATCACTGCATGACAGGCATGTGATCAGTGCCTGCTGGTGCGGGATCATGCCTGCTCAGCTGCCTGATAATCGCCAGCTGGGCCGCAGGATTCATGCCTGCTCAGCTGCCTGATAATCGCCAGCTGGGCCGCAGGATTCATGCCTGCTCAGCTGCCTGATAATCGCCAGCTGGGCCGCAGGATTCATGCCTGCTCAGCTGCCTGATAATCGCCAGCTGGGCCGCAGGATTCATGCCTGCTCAGCTGCCTGATAATCGCCAGCTGGGCCGCAGGATTCATGCCTGCTCAGCTGCCTGATAATCGCCAGCTGGGCCGCAGGATTCATGCCTGCTCAGCTGCCTGATAATCGCCAGCTGGGCCGCAGGATTCATGCCTGCTCAGCTGCTTGATTCTTGCCTGCTGAGGCACATGATCCGTGCAGGAGAGCTACCTGATCAGCACATGAGCAGTCACATGATCAGCGCCTCTCAGTCACCTGATCACTGCATGACAGGCACGTGATCAGTGCCTGCTGAGGTGCGGGATCAGCGCCTGCTCAGCTGCCTGATAATCGCCAGCTGGGCCGCAGGATTCATGCCTGCTCAGCTGCCTGATAATCGCCAGCTGGGCCGCAGGATTCATGCCTGCTCAGCTGCCTGATAATCGCCAGCTGGGCCGCAGGATTCATGCCTGCTCAGCTGCTTGATTCTTGCCTGCTGAGGCACATGATCCGTGCAGAGCGCAGCATGAGCAGTCACATGATCAGCGCCTCTCAGTCACCTGATCACTGCATGACAGGCACGTGATCAGTGCCTGCTGATGTGCGGGATCATGCCTGCTCAGCTGCCTGATAATCGCCAGCTGGGCCGCAGGATTCATGCCTGCTCAGCTGCCTGATAATCGCCAGCTGGGCCGCAGGATTCATGCCTGCTCAGCTGCCTGATAATCGCCAGCTGGGCCGCAGGATTCATGCCTGCTCAGCTGCCTGATAATCGCCAGCTGGGCCGCAGGATTCATGCCTGCTCAGCTGCCTGATAATCGCCAGCTGGGCCGCAGGATTCATGCCTGCTCAGCTGCCTGATAATCGCCAGCTGGGCCGCAGGATTCATGCCTGCTCAGCTGCCTGATAATCGCCAGCTGGGCCGCAGGATTCATGCCTGCTCAGCTGCTTGATTCTTGCCTGCTGGGCACATGATCCGTGCAGGAGAGCTACCTGATCAGCACATGAGCAGTCACATGATCAGCGCCTCTCAGTCACCTGATCACTGCATGACAGGCACGTGATCAGTGCCTGCTGAGGTGCGGGATCAGCGCCTGCTCAGCTGCCTGATAATCGCCAGCTGGGCCGCAGGATTCATGCCTGCTCAGCTGCCTGATAATCGCCAGCTGGGCCGCAGGATTCATGCCTGCTCAGCTGCCTGATAATCGCCAGCTGGGCCGCAGGATTCATGCCTGCTCAGCTGCCTGATAATCGCCAGCTGGGCCGCAGGATTCATGCCTGCTCAGCTGCCTGATAATCGCCAGCTGGGCCGCAGGATTCATGCCTGCTCAGCTGCTTGATTCTTGCCTGCTGAGGCACATGATCCGTGCAGGAGAGCTACCTGATCAGCACATGAGCAGTCACATGATCAGCGCCTCTCAGTCACCTGATCACTGCATGACAGGCACGTGATCAGTGCCTGCTGAGGTGCGGGATCAGCGCCTGCTCAGCTGCCTGATAATCGCCAGCTGGGCCGCAGGATTCATGCCTGCTCAGCTGCCTGATAATCGCCAGCTGGGCCGCAGGATTCATGCCTGCTCAGCTGCCTGATAATCGCCAGCTGGGCCGCAGGATTCATGCCTGCTCAGCTGCCTGATAATCGCCAGCTGGGCCGCAGGATTCATGCCTGCTCAGCTGCCTGATAATCGCCAGCTGGGCCGCAGGATTCATGCCTGCTCAGCTGCCTGATAATCGCCAGCTGGGCCGCAGGATTCATGCCTGCTCAGCTGCCTGATAATCGCCAGCTGGGCCGCAGGATTCATGCCTGCTCAGCTGCCTGATAATCGCCAGCTGGGCCGCAGGATTCATGCCTGCTCAGCTGCCTGATAATCGCCAGCTGGGCCGCAGGATTCATGCCTGCTCAGCTGCCTGATAATCGCCAGCTGGGCCGCAGGATTCATGCCTGCTCAGCTGCCTGATAATCGCCAGCTGGGCCGCAGGATTCATGCCTGCTCAGCTGCCTGATAATCGCCAGCTGGGCCGCAGGATTCATGCCTGCTCAGCTGCCTGATAATCGCCAGCTGGGCCGCAGGATTCATGCCTGCTCAGCTGCTTGATTCTTGCCTGCTGAGGCACATGATCCGTGCAGGAGCTACCTGATCAGCACATGAGCAGTCACATGATCAGCGCCTCTCAGTCACCTGATCACTGCATGACAGGCACGTGATCAGTGCCTGCTGAGGTGCGGGATCAGCGCCTGCTCAGCTGCCTGATAATCGCCAGCTGGGCCGCAGGATTCATGCCTGCTCAGCTGCCTGATAATCGCCAGCTGGGCCGCAGGATTCATGCCTGCTCAGCTGCCTGATAATCGCCAGCTGGGCCGCAGGATTCATGCCTGCTCAGCTGCCTGATAATCGCCAGCTGGGCCGCAGGATTCATGCCTGCTCAGCTGCCTGATAATCGCCAGCTGGGCCGCAGGATTCATGCCTGCTCAGCTGCCTGATAATCGCCAGCTGGGCCGCAGGATTCATGCCTGCTCAGCTGCCTGATAATCGCCAGCTGGGCCGCAGGATTCATGCCTGCTCAGCTGCCTGATTCTTGCCTGCTGAGGCACATGATCCGTGCAGGAGAGCTACCTGATCAGCACATGGCAGTCACATGATCAGCGCCTCTCAGTCACCTGATCACTGCATGACAGGCACGTGATCAGTGCCTGCTGGTGCGGATCAGCGCCTGCTCAGCTGCCTGATAATCGCCAGCTGGGCCGCAGGATTCATGCCTGCTCAGCTGCCTGATAATCGCCAGCTGGGCCGCAGGATTCATGCCTGCTCAGCTGCCTGATAATCGCCAGCTGGGCCGCAGGATTCATGCCTGCTCAGCTGCCTGATAATCGCCAGCTGGGCCGCAGGATTCATGCCTGCTCAGCTGCCTGATAATCGCCAGCTGGGCCGCAGGATTCATGCCTGCTCAGCTGCCTGATAATCGCCAGCTGGGCCGCAGGATTCATGCCTGCTCAGCTGCCTGATAATCGCCAGCTGGGCCGCAGGATTCATGCCTGCTCAGCTGCCTGATAATCGCCAGCTGGGCCGCAGGATTCATGCCTGCTCAGCTGCCTGATAATCGCCAGCTGGGCCGCAGGATTCATGCCTGCTCAGCTGCCTGATAATCGCCAGCTGGGCCGCAGGATTCATGCCTGCTCAGCTGCCTGATAATCGCCAGCTGGGCCGCAGGATTCATGCCTGCTCAGCTGCTTGATTCTTGCCTGCTGAGGCACATGATCCGTGCAGGAGAGCTACCTGATCAGCACATGAGCAGTCACATGATCAGCGCCTCTCAGTCACCTGATCACTGCATGACAGGCACGTGATCAGTGCCTGCTGAGGTGCGGGATCAGCGCCTGCTCAGCTGCCTGATAATCGCCAGCTGGGCCGCAGGATTCATGCCTGCTCAGCTGCCTGATAATCGCCAGCTGGGCCGCAGGATTCATGCCTGCTCAGCTGCCTGATAATCGCCAGCTGGGCCGCAGGATTCATGCCTGCTCAGCTGCCTGATAATCGCCAGCTGGGCCGCAGGATTCATGCCTGCTCAGCTGCCTGATAATCGCCAGCTGGGCCGCAGGATTCATGCCTGCTCAGCTGCCTGATAATCGCCAGCTGGGCCGCAGGATTCATGCCTGCTCAGCTGCCTGATAATCGCCAGCTGGGCCGCAGGATTCATGCCTGCTCAGCTGCTTGATTCTTGCCTGCTGAGGCACATGATCCGTGCAGGAGAGCTACCTGATCAGCACATGAGCAGTCACATGATCAGCGCCTCTCAGTCACCTGATCACTGCATGACAGGCACGTGATCAGTGCCTGCTGAGGTGCGGGATCAGCGCCTGCTCAGCTGCCTGATAATCGCCAGCTGGGCCGCAGGATTCATGCCTGCTCAGCTGCCTGATAATCGCCAGCTGGGCCGCAGGATTCATGCCTGCTCAGCTGCCTGATAATCGCCAGCTGGGCCGCAGGATTCATGCCTGCTCAGCTGCCTGATAATCGCCAGCTGGGCCGCAGGATTCATGCCTGCTCAGCTGCCTGATAATCGCCAGCTGGGCCGCAGGATTCATGCCTGCTCAGCTGCCTGATAATCGCCAGCTGGGCCGCAGGATTCATGCCTGCTCAGCTGCCTGATAATCGCCAGCTGGGCCGCAGGATTCATGCCTGCTCAGCTGCCTGATAATCGCCAGCTGGGCCGCAGGATTCATGCCTGCTCAGCTGCCTGATAATCGCCAGCTGGGCCGCAGGATTCATGCCTGCTCAGCTGCCTGATAATCGCCAGCTGGGCCGCAGGATTCATGCCTGCTCAGCTGCCTGATAATCGCCAGCTGGGCCGCAGGATTCATGCCTGCTCAGCTGCCTGATAATCGCCAGCTGGGCCGCAGGATTCATGCCTGCTCAGCTGCCTGATAATCGCCAGCTGGGCCGCAGGATTCATGCCTGCTCAGCTGCTTGATTCTTGCCTGCTGAGGCACATGATCCGTGCAGGAGAGCTACCTGATCAGCACATGAGCAGTCACATGATCAGCGCCTCTCAGTCACCTGATCACTGCATGACAGGCACGTGATCAGTGCCTGCTGAGGTCGGGATCAGCGCCTGCTCAGCTGCCTGATAATCGCCAGCTGGGCCGCAGGATTCATGCCTGCTCAGCTGCCTGATAATCGCCAGCTGGGCCGCAGGATTCATGCCTGCTCAGCTGCCTGATAATCGCCAGCTGGGCCGCAGGATTCATGCCTGCTCAGCTGCCTGATAATCGCCAGCTGGGCCGCAGGATTCATGCCTGCTCAGCTGCCTGATAATCGCCAGCTGGGCCGCAGGATTCATGCCTGCTCAGCTGCCTGATAATCGCCAGCTGGGCCGCAGGATTCATGCCTGCTCAGCTGCCTGATAATCGCCAGCTGGGCCGCAGGATTCATGCCTGCTCAGCTGCCTGATAATCGCCAGCTGGGCCGCAGGATTCATGCCTGCTCAGCTGCCTGATAATCGCCAGCTGGGCCGCAGGATTCATGCCTGCTCAGCTGCCTGATAATCGCCAGCTGGGCCGCAGGATTCATGCCTGCTCAGCTGCCTGATAATCGCCAGCTGGGCCGCAGGATTCATGCCTGCTCAGCTGCCTGATAATTGCCTGCTGAGGCACATGATCCGTGCAGGAGCTACCTGATCAGCACAGCAGTCACATGATCAGCGCCTCTCAGTCACCTGATCACTGCATGACAGGCACGTGATCAGTGCCTGCTGAGGTGCAGGATCAGCGCCTGCTCAGCTGCCTGATAATCGCCAGCTGGGCCGCAGGATTCATGCCTGCTCAGCTGCCTGATAATCGCCAGCTGGGCCGCAGGATTCATGCCTGCTCAGCTGCCTGATAATCGCCAGCTGGGCCGCAGGATTCATGCCTGCTCAGCTGCCTGATAATCGCCAGCTGGGCCGCAGGATTCATGCCTGCTCAGCTGCCTGATAATCGCCAGCTGGGCCGCAGGATTCATGCCTGCTCAGCTGCCTGATAATCGCCAGCTGGGCCGCAGGATTCATGCCTGCTCAGCTGCCTGATAATCGCCAGCTGGGCCGCAGGATTCATGCCTGCTCAGCTGCCTGATCTTCGCTGAGCATGATCCGCAGGAGCTACCTGATCAGCACATGAGCAGTCACATGATCAGCGCCTCTCAGTCACCTGATCACTGCATGACAGGCACTGATCAGTGCCTGCTGGGCCGCAGGATCAGCGCCTGCTCAGCTGCCTGATAATCGCCAGCTGGGCCGCAGGATTCATGCCTGCTCAGCTGCCTGATAATCGCCAGCTGGGCCGCAGGATTCATGCCTGCTCAGCTGCCTGATAATCGCCAGCTGGGCCGCAGGATTCATGCCTGCTCAGCTGCCTGATAATCGCCAGCTGGGCCGCAGGATTCATGCCTGCTCAGCTGCCTGATAATCGCCAGCTGGGCCGCAGGATTCATGCCTGCTCAGCTGCCTGATAATCGCCAGCTGGGCCGCAGGATTCATGCCTGCTCAGCTGCCTGATAATCGCCAGCTGGGCCGCAGGATTCATGCCTGCTCAGCTGCCTGATAATCGCCAGCTGGGCCGCAGGATTCATGCCTGCTCAGCTGCCTGATAATCGCCAGCTGGGCCGCAGGATTCATGCCTGCTCAGCTGCCTGATAATCGCCAGCTGGGCCGCAGGATTCATGCCTGCTCAGCTGCCTGATAATCGCCAGCTGGGCCGCAGGATTCATGCCTGCTCAGCTGCCTGATAATCGCCAGCTGGGCCGCAGGATTCATGCCTGCTCAGCTGCCTGATAATCGCCAGCTGGGCCGCAGGATTCATGCCTGCTCAGCTGCTGATTCTTGCCTGCTGAGGCACATGATCCGTGCAGGAGAGCTACCTGATCAGCACATGAGCAGTCACATGATCAGCGCCCTCAGTCACCTGATCACTGCATGACAGGCACGTGATCAGTGCCTGCTGAGGTCGGGATCAGCGCTGCTCAGCTGCCTGATAATCGCCAGCTGGGCCGCAGGATTCATGCCTGCTCAGCCTGGATTCATGCCTGCTCAGCTGCCTGATAATCGCCAGCTGGGCCGCAGGATTCATGCCTGCTCAGCTGCCTGATAATCGCCAGCTGGGCCGCAGGATTCATGCCTGCTCAGCTGCCTGATTCGCCAGCTGGGCCGCAGGATTCATGCCTGCTCAGCTGCCTGATAATCGCCAGCTGGGCCGCAGGATTCATGCCTGCTCAGCTGCCTGATAATCGCCAGCTGGGCCGCAGGATTCATGCCTGCTCAGCTGCCTGATAATCGCCAGCTGGGCCGCAGGATTCATGCCTGCTCAGCTGCCTGATAATCGCCAGCTGGGCCGCAGGATTCATGCCTGCTCAGCTGCCTGATAATCGCCAGCTGGGCCGCAGGATTCATGCCTGCTCAGCTGCCTGATAATCGCCAGCTGGGCCGCAGGATTCATGCCTGCTCAGCTGCCTGATAATCGCCAGCTGGGCCGCAGGATTCATGCCTGCTCAGCTGCCTGATAATCGCACAGAGCAGTCACATGATCAGCGCCTCTCAGTGCCTGATACTGCGACAGCTGGGCCGCTAGGATTCATGCCTGCTCAGCTGCCTGATAATCGCCAGCTGGGCCGCAGGATTCATGCCTGCTCAGCTGCCTGATAATCGCCAGCTGGGCCGCAGGATTCATGCCTGCTCAGCTGCCTGATAATCGCCAGCTGGGCCGCAGGATTCATGCCTGCTCAGCTGCCTGATAATCGCCAGCTGGGCCGCAGGATTCATGCCTGCTCAGCTGCCTGATAATCGCCAGCTGGGCCGCAGGATTCATGCCTGCTCAGCTGCCTGATAATCGCCAGCTGGGCCGCAGGATTCATGCCTGCTCAGCTGCCTGATAATCGCCAGCTGGGCCGCAGGATTCATGCCTGCTCAGCTGCTTGATTCTTGCCTGCTGAGGCACATGATCCGTGCAGGAGAGCTACCTGATCAGCACATGAGCAGTCACATGATCAGCGCCTCTCAGTCACCTGATCACTGCATGACAGGCACGTGATCAGTGCCTGCTGAGGTGCGGGATCAGCGCCTGCTCAGCTGCCTGATAATCGCCAGCTGGGCCGCAGGATTCATGCCTGCTCAGCTGCCTGATAATCGCCAGCTGGGCCGCAGGATTCATGCCTGCTCAGCTGCCTGATAATCGCCAGCTGGGCCGCAGGATTCATGCCTGCTCAGCTGCCTGATAATCGCCAGCTGGGCCGCAGGATTCATGCCTGCTCAGCTGCCTGATAATCGCCAGCTGGGCCGCAGGATTCATGCCTGCTCAGCTGCCTGATAATCGCCAGCTGGGCCGCAGGATTCATGCCTGCTCAGCTGCCTGATAATCGCCAGCTGGGCCGCAGGATTCATGCCTGCTCAGCTGCCTGATAATCGCCAGCTGGGCCGCAGGATTCATGCCTGCTCAGCTGCCTGATAATCGCCAGCTGGGCCGCAGGATTCATGCCTGCTCAGCTGCCTGATAATCGCCAGCTGGGCCGCAGGATTCATGCCTGCTCAGCTGCCTGATAATCGCCAGCTGGGCCGCAGGATTCATGCCTGCTCAGCTGCCTGATAATCGCCAGCTGGGCCGCAGGATTCATGCCTGCTCAGCTGCCTGATAATCGCCAGCTGGGCCGCAGGATTCATGCCTGCTCAGCTGCTTGATTCTTGCCTGCTGAGGCACATGATCCGTGCAGGAGAGCTACCTGATCAGCACATGAGCAGTCACATGATCAGCGCCTCTCAGTCACCTGATCACTGCATGACAGGCACGTGATCAGTGCCTGCTGAGGTGCGGGATCAGCGCCTGCTCAGCTGCCTGATAATCGCCAGCTGGGCCGCAGGATTCATGCCTGCTCAGCTGCCTGATAATCGCCAGCTGGGCCGCAGGATTCATGCCTGCTCAGCTGCCTGATAATCGCCAGCTGGGCCGCAGGATTCATGCCTGCTCAGCTGCCTGATAATCGCCAGCTGGGCCGCAGGATTCATGCCTGCTCAGCTGCCTGATAATCGCCAGCTGGGCCGCAGGATTCATGCCTGCTCAGCTGCCTGATAATCGCCAGCTGGGCCGCAGGATTCATGCCTGCTCAGCTGCCTGATAATCGCCAGCTGGGCCGCAGGATTCATGCCTGCTCAGCTGCTGATTCTTGCCTGCTGGGCACATGATCCGTGCAGGAGAGCTACCTGATCAGCACATGAGCAGTCACATGATCAGCGCCTCTCAGTCACCTGATCACTGCATGACAGGCACGTGATCAGTGCCTGCTGAGGTGCGGATCAGCGCCTGCTCAGCTGCCTGATAATCGCCAGCTGGGCCGCAGGATTCATGCCTGCTCAGCTGCCTGATAATCGCCAGCTGGGCCGCAGGATTCATGCCTGCTCAGCTGCCTGATAATCGCCAGCTGGGCCGCAGGATTCATGCCTGCTCAGCTGCCTGATAATCGCCAGCTGGGCCGCAGGATTCATGCCTGCTCAGCTGCCTGATAATCGCCAGCTGGGCCGCAGGATTCATGCCTGCTCAGCTGCCTGATAATCGCCAGCTGGGCCGCAGGATTCATGCCTGCTCAGCTGCCTGATAATCGCCAGCTGGGCCGCAGGATTCATGCCTGCTCAGCTGCCTGATAATCGCCAGCTGGGCCGCAGGATTCATGCCTGCTCAGCTGCCTGATAATCGCCAGCTGGGCCGCAGGATTCATGCCTGCTCAGCTGCCTGATAATCGCCAGCTGGGCCGCAGGATTCATGCCTGCTCAGCTGCCTGATAATCGCCAGCTGGGCCGCAGGATTCATGCCTGCTCAGCTGCCTGATAATCGCCAGCTGGGCCGCAGGATTCATGCCTGCTCAGCTGCCTGATAATCGCCAGCTGGGCCGCAGGATTCATGCCTGCTCAGCTGCTGATTCTTGCCTGCTGAGGCACATGATCCGTGCAGGAGAGCTACCTGATCAGCACATGAGCAGTCACATGATCAGCGCCTCTCAGTCACCTGATCACTGCATGACAGGCACGTGATCAGTGCCTGCTGAGGTGCGGGATCAGCGCCTGCTCAGCTGCCTGATAATCGCCAGCTGGGCCGCAGGATTCATGCCTGCTCAGCTGCCTGATAATCGCCAGCTGGGCCGCAGGATTCATGCCTGCTCAGCTGCCTGATAATCGCCAGCTGGGCCGCAGGATTCATGCCTGCTCAGCTGCCTGATAATCGCCAGCTGGGCCGCAGGATTCATGCCTGCTCAGCTGCCTGATAATCGCCAGCTGGGCCGCAGGATTCATGCCTGCTCAGCTGCCTGATAATCGCCAGCTGGGCCGCAGGATTCATGCCTGCTCAGCTGCCTGATAATCGCCAGCTGGGCCGCAGGATTCATGCCTGCTCAGCTGCCTGATAATCGCCAGCTGGGCCGCAGGATTCATGCCTGCTCAGCTGCCTGATAATCGCCAGCTGGGCCGCAGGATTCATGCCTGCTCAGCTGCCTGATAATCGCCAGCTGGGCCGCAGGATTCATGCCTGCTCAGCTGCCTGATAATCGCCAGCTGGGCCGCAGGATTCATGCCTGCTCAGCTGCTTGATTCTTGCCTGCTGAGGCATGATCCATGCAGGAGAGCTACCTGATCAGCACATGAGCAGTCACATGATCAGCGCCTCTCAGTCACCTGATCACTGCATGACAGGCACGTGATCAGTGCCTGCTGAGGTGCGGGATCAGCGCCTGCTCAGCTGCCTGATAATCGCCAGCTGGGCCGCAGGATTCATGCCTGCTCAGCTGCCTGATAATCGCCAGCTGGGCCGCAGGATTCATGCCTGCTCAGCTGCCTGATAATCGCCAGCTGGGCCGCAGGATTCATGCCTGCTCAGCTGCCTGATAATCGCCAGCTGGGCCGCAGGATTCATGCAGCTCAGCTGCCTGATCAGCTGCCATGATCAGGCCTCTCAGTCTGCATGCAGGCTGATCAGTGCCAGCTGAGGATCATGCCTGCTCAGCTGCCTGATAATCGCCAGCTGGGCCGCAGGATTCATGCCTGCTCAGCTGCCTGATAATCGCCAGCTGGGCCGCAGGATTCATGCCTGCTCAGCTGCCTGATTCTTGCCAGCTGGGCACATGATCATGCAGGAGAGCTGCCTGATCAGCACATGAGCAGTCACATGATCATGCCTCTCAGTCACCTGATCACTGCATGACAGGCTGATCAGTGCCTGCTGAGGTGCGGGATGCCTGCTCAGCTGCCTGATAATCGCCAGCTGGGCCGCAGGATTCATGCCTGCTCAGCTGCCTGATAATCGCCAGCTGGGCCGCAGGATTCATGCCTGCTCAGCTGCCTGATAATCGCCAGCTGGGCCGCAGGATTCATGCCTGCTCAGCTGCCTGATAATCGCCAGCTGGGCCGCAGGATTCATGCCTGCTCAGCTGCCTGATAATCGCCAGCTGGGCCGCAGGATTCATGCCTGCTCAGCTGCCTGATAATCGCCAGCTGGGCCGCAGGATTCATGCCTGCTCAGCTGCCTGATAATCGCCAGCTGGGCCGCAGGATTCATGCCTGCTCAGCTGCTGATTCTTGCCTGCTGAGGCACATGATCCGTGCAGGAGAGCTACCTGATCAGCACATGAGCAGTCACATGATCAGCGCCTCTCAGTCACCTGATCACTGCATGACAGGCACGTGATCAGTGCCTGCTGAGGTGCGGGATCAGCGCCTGCTCAGCTGCCTGATAATCGCCAGCTGGGCCGCAGGATTCATGCCTGCTCAGCTGCCTGATAATCGCCAGCTGGGCCGCAGGATTCATGCCTGCTCAGCTGCCTGATAATCGCCAGCTGGGCCGCAGGATTCATGCCTGCTCAGCTGCCTGATAATCGCCAGCTGGGCCGCAGGATTCATGCCTGCTCAGCTGCCTGATAATCGCCAGCTGGGCCGCAGGATTCATGCCTGCTCAGCTGCCTGATAATCGCCAGCTGGGCCGCAGGATTCATGCCTGCTCAGCTGCCTGATAATCGCCAGCTGGGCCGCAGGATTCATGCCTGCTCAGCTGCCTGATAATCGCCAGCTGGGCCGCAGGATTCATGCCTGCTCAGCTGCCTGATAATCGCCAGCTGGGCCGCAGGATTCATGCCTGCTCAGCTGCCTGATAATCGCCAGCTGGGCCGCAGGATTCATGCCTGCTCAGCTGCTTGATTCTTGCCTGCTGAGGCACATGATCCGTGCAGGAGAGCTACCTGATCAGCACATGAGCAGTCACATGATCAGCGCCTCTCAGTCACCTGATCACTGCATGACAGGCACGTGATCAGTGCCTGCTGAGGTGCGGGATCAGCGCCTGCTCAGCTGCCTGATAATCGCCAGCTGGGCCGCAGGATTCATGCCTGCTCAGCTGCCTGATAATCGCCAGCTGGGCCGCAGGATTCATGCCTGCTCAGCTGCCTGATAATCGCCAGCTGGGCCGCAGGATTCATGCCTGCTCAGCTGCCTGATAATCGCCAGCTGGGCCGCAGGATTCATGCCTGCTCAGCTGCCTGATAATCGCCAGCTGGGCCGCAGGATTCATGCCTGCTCAGCTGCCTGATAATCGCCAGCTGGGCCGCAGGATTCATGCCTGCTCAGCTGCCTGATAATCGCCAGCTGGGCCGCAGGATTCATGCCTGCTCAGCTGCCTGATAATCGCCAGCTGGGCCGCAGGATTCATGCCTGCTCAGCTGCCTGATAATCGCCAGCTGGGCCGCAGGATTCATGCCTGCTCAGCTGCCTGATAATCGCCAGCTGGGCCGCAGGATTCATGCCTGCTCAGCTGCTTGATTCTTGCCTGCTGAGGCACATGATCATGCAGGCTCAGCTGCCTGATCAGCACATGAGCAGTCACATGTCAGGCCTCTCAGTCACCTGATCACTGCATGACAGCACGTGATCAGTGCCTGCTGAGGTGCGGGATCAGGCCTGCTCAGCTGCCTGATAATCGCCAGCTGGGCCGCAGGATTCATGCCTGCTCAGCTGCCTGATAATCGCCAGCTGGGCCGCAGGATTCATGCCTGCTCAGCTGCCTGATAATCGCCAGCTGGGCCGCAGGATTCATGCCTGCTCAGCTGCCTGATAATCGCCAGCTGGGCCGCAGGATTCATGCCTGCTCAGCTGCCTGATAATCGCCAGCTGGGCCGCAGGATTCATGCCTGCTCAGCTGCCTGATAATCGCCAGCTGGGCCGCAGGATTCATGCCTGCTCAGCTGCCTGATAATCGCCAGCTGGGCCGCAGGATTCATGCCTGCTCAGCTGCCTGATAATCGCCAGCTGGGCCGCAGGATTCATGCCTGCTCAGCTGCCTGATAATCGCCAGCTGGGCCGCAGGATTCATGCCTGCTCAGCTGCCTGATAATCGCCAGCTGGGCCGCAGGATTCATGCCTGCTCAGCTGCCTGATAATCGCCAGCTGGGCCGCAGGATTCATGCCTGCTCAGCTGCCTGATAATCGCCAGCTGGGCCGCAGGATTCATGCCTGCTCAGCTGCCTGATAATCGCCAGCTGGGCCGCAGGATTCATGCCTGCTCAGCTGCTTGATTCTTGCCTGCTGAGGCACATGATCCGTGCAGGAGAGCTACCTGATCAGCACATGAGCAGTCACATGATCAGCGCCTCTCAGTCACCTGATCACTGCATGACAGGCACGTGATCAGTGCCTGCTGAGGTGCGGGATCAGCGCCTGCTCAGCTGCCTGATAATCGCCAGCTGGGCCGCAGGATTCATGCCTGCTCAGCTGCCTGATAATCGCCAGCTGGGCCGCAGGATTCATGCCTGCTCAGCTGCCTGATAATCGCCAGCTGGGCCGCAGGATTCATGCCTGCTCAGCTGCCTGATAATCGCCAGCTGGGCCGCAGGATTCATGCCTGCTCAGCTGCCTGATAATCGCCAGCTGGGCCGCAGGATTCATGCCTGCTCAGCTGCCTGATAATCGCCAGCTGGGCCGCAGGATTCATGCCTGCTCAGCTGCCTGATAATCGCCAGCTGGGCCGCAGGATTCATGCCTGCTCAGCTGCCTGATTCTCGCCAGCTGGGCCGCAGGATTCATGCCTGCTCAGCTGCCTGATCAGCACGCAGCAGTCACATGATCAGCGCCTCTCAGTCACCTGATCACTGCATGCCTGATCAGTGCCTGCTGAGATTCATGCCTGCTCAGCTGCCTGATAATCGCCAGCTGGGCCGCAGGATTCATGCCTGCTCAGCTGCCTGATAATCGCCAGCTGGGCCGCAGGATTCATGCCTGCTCAGCTGCCTGATAATCGCCAGCTGGGCCGCAGGATTCATGCCTGCTCAGCTGCCTGATAATCGCCAGCTGGGCCGCAGGATTCATGCCTGCTCAGCTGCCTGATAATCGCCAGCTGGGCCGCAGGATTCATGCCTGCTCAGCTGCTGATTTTGCCTGCTGAGGCACATGATCCGTGCAGGAGAGCTACCTGATCAGCATGAGCAGTCACATGATCAGCGCCTCTCAGTCACCTGACTGCATGACAGGCACGTGATCAGTGCCTGCTGAGGTGCGGGATTCGCCTGCTCAGCTGCCTGATAATCGCCAGCTGGGCCGCAGGATTCATGCCTGCTCAGCTGCCTGATAATCGCCAGCTGGGCCGCAGGATTCATGCCTGCTCAGCTGCCTGATAATCGCCAGCTGGGCCGCAGGATTCATGCCTGCTCAGCTGCCTGATAATCGCCAGCTGGGCCGCAGGATTCATGCCTGCTCAGCTGCCTGATAATCGCCAGCTGGGCCGCAGGATTCATGCCTGCTCAGCTGCCTGATAATCGCCAGCTGGGCCGCAGGATTCATGCCTGCTCAGCTGCCTGATAATCGCCAGCTGGGCCGCAGGATTCATGCCTGCTCAGCTGCCTGATAATCGCCAGCTGGGCCGCAGGATTCATGCCTGCTCAGCTGCCTGATAATCGCCAGCTGGGCCGCAGGATTCATGCCTGCTCAGCTGCCTGATAATCGCCAGCTGGGCCGCAGGATTCATGCCTGCTCAGCTGCCTGATAATCGCCAGCTGGGCCGCAGGATTCATGCCTGCTCAGCTGCCTGATAATCGCCAGCTGGGCCGCAGGATTCATGCCTGCTCAGCTGCCTGATAATCGCCAGCTGGGCCGCAGGATTCATGCCTGCTCAGCTGCCTGATAATCGCCAGCTGGGCCGCAGGATTCATGCCTGCTCAGCTGCCTGATAATCGCCAGCTGGGCCGCAGGATTCATGCCTGCTCAGCTGCCTGATAATCGCCAGCTGGGCCGCAGGATTCATGCCTGCTCAGCTGCTTGATTCTTGCCTGCTGAGGCACATGATGTGCAGGAGAGCTACCTGATCAGCACATGAGCAGTCACATGATCAGCGCCTCTCAGTCACCTGATCACTGCATGACAGGCACGTGATCAGTGCCTGCTGAGGTGCGGGATCAGCGCCTGCTCAGCTGCCTGATAATCGCCAGCTGGGCCGCAGGATTCATGCCTGCTCAGCTGCCTGATAATCGCCAGCTGGGCCGCAGGATTCATGCCTGCTCAGCTGCCTGATAATCGCCAGCTGGGCCGCAGGATTCATGCCTGCTCAGCTGCCTGATAATCGCCAGCTGGGCCGCAGGATTCATGCCTGCTCAGCTGCCTGATAATCGCCAGCTGGGCCGCAGGATTCATGCCTGCTCAGCTGCCTGATAATCGCCAGCTGGGCCGCAGGATTCATGCCTGCTCAGCTGCCTGATAATCGCCAGCTGGGCCGCAGGATTCATGCCTGCTCAGCTGCTTGATTCTTGCCTGCTGAGCACATGATCCGTGCAGGAGAGCTACCTGATCAGCACATGAGCAGTCACAGATCAGCGCCTCTCAGTCACCTGATCACTGCATGACAGGCACGTGATCAGTGCCTGCTGAGGTGCGGGATCAGCGCCTGCTCAGCTGCCTGATAATCGCCAGCTGGGCCGCAGGATTCATGCCTGCTCAGCTGCCTGATAATCGCCAGCTGGGCCGCAGGATTCATGCCTGCTCAGCTGCCTGATAACCGCCAGCTGGGCCGCAGGATTCATGCCTGCTCAGCTGCCTGATAATCGCCAGCTGGGCCGCAGGATTCATGCCTGCTCAGCTGCCTGATAATCGCCAGCTGGGCCGCAGGATTCATGCCTGCTCAGCTGCCTGATAATCGCCAGCTGGGCCGCAGGATTCATGCCTGCTCAGCTGCCTGATAACGCCAGCTGGGCCGCAGGATTCATGCCTGCTCAGCTGCCTGATAATCGCCAGCTGGGCCGCAGGATTCATGCCTGCTCAGCTGCCTGATAATCGCCAGCTGGGCCGCAGGATTCATGCCTGCTCAGCTGCCTGATAATCGCCAGCTGGGCCGCAGGATTCATGCCTGCTCAGCTGCCTGATAATCGCCAGCTGGGCCGCAGGATTCATGCCTGCTCAGCTGCCTGATAATCGCCAGCTGGGCCGCAGGATTCATGCCTGCTCAGCTGCCTGATAATCGCCAGCTGGGCCGCAGGATTCATGCCTGCTCAGCTGCCTGATAATCGCCAGCTGGGCCGCAGGATTCATGCCTGCTCAGCTGCCTGATAATCGCCAGCTGGGCCGCAGGATTCATGCCTGCTCAGCTGCCTGATAATCGCCAGCTGGGCCGCAGGATTCATGCCTGCTCAGCTGCTTGATTCCTGCTGAGGCACATGATCCGTGCAGGAGAGCTACCTGATCAGCACATGAGCAGTCACATGATCAGCGCCTCTCAGTCACCTGATCACTGCATGACAGGCACGTGATCAGTGCCTGCTGAGGTGGGATCAGCGCCTGCTCAGCTGCCTGATAATCGCCAGCTGGGCCGCAGGATTCATGCCTGCTCAGCTGCCTGATAATCGCCAGCTGGGCCGCAGGATTCATGCCTGCTCAGCTGCCTGATAACGCCAGCTGGGCCGCAGGATTCATGCCTGCTCAGCTGCCTGATAATCGCCAGCTGGGCCGCAGGATTCATGCCTGCTCAGCTGCCTGATAATCGCCAGCTGGGCCGCAGGATTCATGCCTGCTCAGCTGCCTGATAATCGCCAGCTGGGCCGCAGGATTCATGCCTGCTCAGCTGCCTGATAATCGCCAGCTGGGCCGCAGGATTCATGCCTGCTCAGCTGCCTGATAATCGCCAGCTGGGCCGCAGGATTCATGCCTGCTCAGCTGCCTGATAATCGCCAGCTGGGCCGCAGGATTCATGCCTGCTCAGCTGCCTGATAATCGCCAGCTGGGCCGCAGGATTCATGCCTGCTCAGCTGCCTGATAATCGCCAGCTGGGCCGCAGGATTCATGCCTGCTCAGCTGCCTGATAATCGCCAGCTGGGCCGCAGGATTCATGCCTGCTCAGCTGCCTGATAATCGCCAGCTGGGCCGCAGGATTCATGCCTGCTCAGCTGCTTGATTCTTGCCTGCTGAGGCACATGATCCGTGCAGGAGAGCTACCTGATCAGCACATGAGCAGTCACATGATCAGCGCCTCTCAGTCACCTGATCACTGCATGACAGGCACGTGATCAGTGCCTGCTGAGGTGCGGGATCAGCGCCTGCTCAGCTGCCTGATAATCGCCAGCTGGGCCGCAGGATTCATGCCTGCTCAGCTGCCTGATAATCGCCAGCTGGGCCGCAGGATTCATGCCTGCTCAGCTGCCTGATAATCGCCAGCTGGGCCGCAGGATTCATGCCTGCTCAGCTGCCTGATAATCGCCAGCTGGGCCGCAGGATTCATGCCTGCTCAGCTGCCTGATAATCGCCAGCTGGGCCGCAGGATTCATGCCTGCTCAGCTGCTTGATTCTTGCCTGCTGAGGCACATGATCCGTGCAGGAGAGCTGCCTGATCAGCACATGAGCAGTCACATGATCAGCGCCTCTCAGTCACCTGATCCTGCATGACAGGCACGTGATCAGTGCCTGCTGAGGTGCGGGATCAGCGCCTGCTCAGCTGCCTGATAATCGCCAGCTGGGCCGCAGGATTCATGCCTGCTCAGCTGCCTGATAATCGCCAGCTGGGCCGCAGGATTCATGCCTGCTCAGCTGCCTGATAACCGCCAGCTGGGCCGCAGGATTCATGCCTGCTCAGCTGCCTGATAATCGCCAGCTGGGCCGCAGGATTCATGCCTGCTCAGCTGCCTGATAACCGCCAGCTGGGCCGCAGGATTCATGCCTGCTCAGCTGCCTGATAACCGCCAGCTGGGCCGCAGGATTCATGCCTGCTCAGCTGCCTGATAATCGCCAGCTGGGCCGCAGGATTCATGCCTGCTCAGCTGCCTGATAATCGCCAGCTGGGCCGCAGGATTCATGCCTGCTCAGCTGCCTGATAATCGCCAGCTGGGCCGCAGGATTCATGCCTGCTCAGCTGCCTGATAATCGCCAGCTGGGCCGCAGGATTCATGCCTGCTCAGCTGCCTGATAATCGCCAGCTGGGCCGCAGGATTCATGCCTGCTCAGCTGCCTGATAACCGCCAGCTGGGCCGCAGGATTCATGCCTGCTCAGCTGCCTGATAACCGCCAGCTGGGCCGCAGGATTCATGCCTGCTCAGCTGCCTGATAATCGCCAGCTGGGCCGCAGGATTCATGCCTGCTCAGCTGCCTGATAATCGCCAGCTGGGCCGCAGGATTCATGCCTGCTCAGCTGCCTGATAATCGCCAGCTGGGCCGCAGGATTCATGCCTGCTCAGCTGCTTGATTGCCTGCTGGGCATGATCCGTGCAGGAGAGCTACCTGATCAGCACATGAGCAGTCACATGATCAGCGCCTCTCAGTCACCTGATCACTGCATGACAGGCACGTGATCAGTGCCTGCTGAGGTGCGGGATCAGCGCCTGCTCAGCTGCCTGATAATCGCCAGCTGGGCCGCAGGATTCATGCCTGCTCAGCTGCCTGATAATCGCCAGCTGGGCCGCAGGATTCATGCCTGCTCAGCTGCCTGATAATCGCCAGCTGGGCCGCAGGATTCATGCCTGCTCAGCTGCCTGATAATCGCCAGCTGGGCCGCAGGATTCATGCCTGCTCAGCTGCCTGATAATCGCCAGCTGGGCCGCAGGATTCATGCCTGCTCAGCTGCCTGATAATCGCCAGCTGGGCCGCAGGATTCATGCCTGCTCAGCTGCCTGATAATCGCCAGCTGGGCCGCAGGATTCATGCCTGCTCAGCTGCTTGATTCTTGCCTGCTGAGGCACATGATCCGTGCAGGAGAGCTACCTGATCAGCACATGAGCAGTCACATGATCAGCGCCTCTCAGTCACCTGATCACTGCATGACAGGCACGTGATCAGTGCCTGCTGAGGTGCGGGATCAGCGCCTGCTCAGCTGCCTGATAATCGCCAGCTGGGCCGCAGGATTCATGCCTGCTCAGCTGCCTGATAATCGCCAGCTGGGCCGCAGGATTCATGCCTGCTCAGCTGCCTGATAATCGCCAGCTGGGCCGCAGGATTCATGCCTGCTCAGCTGCCTGATAATCGCCAGCTGGGCCGCAGGATTCATGCCTGCTCAGCTGCCTGATAATCGCCAGCTGGGCCGCAGGATTCATGCCTGCTCAGCTGCCTGATAATCGCCAGCTGGGCCGCAGGATTCATGCCTGCTCAGCTGCCTGATAATCGCCAGCTGGGCCGCAGGATTCATGCCTGCTCAGCTGCCTGATAATCGCCAGCTGGGCCGCAGGATTCATGCCTGCTCAGCTGCCTGATAATCGCCAGCTGGGCCGCAGGATTCATGCCTGCTCAGCTGCCTGATAATCGCCAGCTGGGCCGCAGGATTCATGCCTGCTCAGCTGCCTGATAATCGCCAGCTGGGCCGCAGGATTCATGCCTGCTCAGCTGCCTGATAATCGCCAGCTGGGCCGCAGGATTCATGCCTGCTCAGCTGCCTGATAATCGCCAGCTGGGCCGCAGGATTCATGCCTGCTCAGCTGCCTGATAACCGCCAGCTGGGCCGCAGGATTCATGCCTGCTCAGCTGCCTGATAATCGCCAGCTGGGCCGCAGGATTCATGCCTGCTCAGCTGCCTGATAATCGCCAGCTGGGCCGCAGGATTCATGCCTGCTCAGCTGCCTGATAATCGCCAGCTGGGCCGCAGGATTCATGCCTGCTCAGCTGCCTGATAATCGCCAGCTGGGCCGCAGGATTCATGCCTGCTCAGCTGCTTGATTCTTGCCTGCTGAGGCACATGATCCGTGCAGGAGAGCTGATCAGCACATGAGCAGTCACATGATCAGCGCCTCTCAGTCACCTGATCACTGCATGACAGGCACGTGATCAGTGCCTGCTGAGGTGCGGGATCAGCGCCTGCTCAGCTGCCTGATAATCGCCAGCTGGGCAGGATTCATGCCTGCTCAGCTGCCTGATAATCGCCAGCTGGGCCGCAGGATTCATGCCTGCTCAGCTGCCTGATAATCGCCAGCTGGGCCGCAGGATTCATGCCTGCTCAGCTGCCTGATAATCGCCAGCTGGGCCGCAGGATTCATGCCTGCTCAGCTGCCTGATAATCGCCAGCTGGGCCGCAGGATTCATGCCTGCTCAGCTGCCTGATAATCGCCAGCTGGGCCGCAGGATTCATGCCTGCTCAGCTGCCTGATAATCGCCAGCTGGGCCGCAGGATTCATGCCTGCTCAGCTGCTGATTCTTGCCTGCTGAGGCACATGATCCGTGCAGGAGAGCTACCTGATCAGCACAGAGCAGTCACATGATCAGCGCCTCTCAGTCACCTGATCACTGCATGACAGGCACGTGATCAGTGCCTGCTGAGGTGCGGGATCAGCGCCTGCTCAGCTGCCTGATAATCGCCAGCTGGGCCGCAGGATTCATGCCTGCTCAGCTGCCTGATAATCGCCAGCTGGGCCGCAGGATTCATGCCTGCTCAGCTGCCTGATAATCGCCAGCTGGGCCGCAGGATTCATGCCTGCTCAGCTGCCTGATAATCGCCAGCTGGGCCGCAGGATTCATGCCTGCTCAGCTGCCTGATAATCGCCAGCTGGGCCGCAGGATTCATGCCTGCTCAGCTGCCTGATAATCGCCAGCTGGGCCGCAGGATTCATGCCTGCTCAGCTGCCTGATAATCGCCAGCTGGGCCGCAGGATTCATGCCTGCTCAGCTGCCTGATAATCGCCAGCTGGGCCGCAGGATTCATGCCTGCTCAGCTGCCTGATAATCGCCAGCTGGGCCGCAGGATTCATGCCTGCTCAGCTGCTTGATTCTTGCCTGCTGAGGCACATGATCCGTGCAGGAGAGCTACCTGATCAGCACATGAGCAGTCACATGATCAGCGCCTCAGTCACCTGATCACTGCATGACAGGCACGTGATCAGTGCCTGCTGAGGTGCGGGATCAGCGCCTGCTCAGCTGCCTGATAATCGCCAGCTGGGCCGCAGGATTCATGCCTGCTCAGCTGCCTGATAATCGCCAGCTGGGCCGCAGGATTCATGCCTGCTCAGCTGCCTGATAATCGCCAGCTGGGCCGCAGGATTCATGCCTGCTCAGCTGCCTGATAATCGCCAGCTGGGCCGCAGGATTCATGCCTGCTCAGCTGCCTGATAATCGCCAGCTGGGCCGCAGGATTCATGCCTGCTCAGCTGCCTGATAATCGCCAGCTGGGCCGCAGGATTCATGCCTGCTCAGCTGCCTGATAATCGCCAGCTGGGCCGCAGGATTCATGCCTGCTCAGCTGCTTGATTCTTGCCTGCTGAGGCACATGATCCGTGCAGGAGAGCTACCTGATCAGCACGCAGCAGTCACATGATCAGCGCCTCTCAGTCACCTGATCACTGCATGACAGGCACGTGATCAGTGCCTGCTGAGTGCGGGATCAGCGCCTGCTCAGCTGCCTGATAATCGCCAGCTGGGCCGCAGGATTCATGCCTGCTCAGCTGCCTGATAATCGCCAGCTGGGCCGCAGGATTCATGCCTGCTCAGCTGCCTGATAATCGCCAGCTGGGCCGCAGGATTCATGCCTGCTCAGCTGCCTGATAATCGCCAGCTGGGCCGCAGGATTCATGCCTGCTCAGCTGCCTGATAATCGCCAGCTGGGCCGCAGGATTCATGCCTGCTCAGCTGCCTGATAATCGCCAGCTGGGCCGCAGGATTCATGCCTGCTCAGCTGCCTGATAATCGCCAGCTGGGCCGCAGGATTCATGCCTGCTCAGCTGCCTGATAATCGCCAGCTGGGCCGCAGGATTCATGCCTGCTCAGCTGCCTGATAATCGCCAGCTGGGCCGCAGGATTCATGCCTGCTCAGCTGCCTGATAATCGCCAGCTGGGCCGCAGGATTCATGCCTGCTCAGCTGCCTGATAATCGCCAGCTGGGCCGCAGGATTCATGCCTGCTCAGCTGCCTGATAATCGCCAGCTGGGCCGCAGGATTCATGCCTGCTCAGCTGCCTGATAATCGCCAGCTGGGCCGCAGGATTCATGCCTGCTCAGCTGCCTGATAATCGCCAGCTGGGCCGCAGGATTCATGCCTGCTCAGCTGCCTGATAATCGCCAGCTGGGCCGCATTCATGCCTGCTCAGCTGCCTGATAATCGCCAGCTGGGCCGCAGGATTCATGCCTGCTCAGCTGCTTGATTCTTGCCTGCTGAGGCACATGATCCGTGCAGGAGAGCTACCTGATCAGCACATGAGCAGTCACATGATCAGCGCCTCTCAGTCACCTGATCACTGCATGACAGGCACGTGATCAGTGCCTGCTGAGGTGCGGGATCAGCGCCTGCTCAGCTGCCTGATAATCGCCAGCTGGGCCGCAGGATTCATGCCTGCTCAGCTGCCTGATAATCGCCAGCTGGGCCGCAGGATTCATGCCTGCTCAGCTGCCTGATAATCGCCAGCTGGGCCGCAGGATTCATGCCTGCTCAGCTGCCTGATAATCGCCAGCTGGGCCGCAGGATTCATGCCTGCTCAGCTGCCTGATAATCGCCAGCTGGGCCGCAGGATTCATGCCTGCTCAGCTGCCTGATAATCGCCAGCTGGGCCGCAGGATTCATGCCTGCTCAGCTGCCTGATAATCGCCAGCTGGGCCGCAGGATTCATGCCTGCTCAGCTGCCTGATAATCGCCAGCTGGGCCGCAGGATTCATGCCTGCTCAGCTGCCTGATAATCGCCAGCTGGGCCGCAGGATTCATGCCTGCTCAGCTGCCTGATAATCGCCAGCTGGGCCGCAGGATTCATGCCTGCTCAGCTGCCTGATAATCGCCAGCTGGGCCGCAGGATTCATGCCTGCTCAGCTGCCTGATAATCGCCAGCTGGGCCGCAGGATTCATGCCTGCTCAGCTGCCTGATAATCGCCAGCTGGGCCGCAGGATTCATGCCTGCTCAGCTGCTTGATTCTTGCCTGCTGAGGCACATGATCCGTGCAGGAGAGCTACCTGATCAGCACATGAGCAGTCACATGATCAGCGCCTCTCAGTCACCTGATCACTGCATGACAGGCACGTGATCAGTGCCTGCTGAGTGCGGATCAGCGCCTGCTCAGCTGCCTGATAATCGCCAGCTGGGCCGCAGGATTCATGCCTGCTCAGCTGCCTGATAATCGCCAGCTGGGCCGCAGGATTCATGCCTGCTCAGCTGCCTGATAATCGCCAGCTGGGCCGCAGGATTCATGCCTGCTCAGCTGCCTGATAATCGCCAGCTGGGCCGCAGGATTCATGCCTGCTCAGCTGCCTGATAATCGCCAGCTGGGCCGCAGGATTCATGCCTGCTCAGCTGCTTGATTCTTGCCTGCTGAGGCACATGATCCGTGCAGGAGAGCTACCTGATCAGCACAGCAGTCACATGATCAGCGCCTCTCAGTCACCTGATCACTGCATGACAGGCACGTGATCAGTGCCTGCTGGGTGCGGGATCAGCGCCTGCTCAGCTGCCTGATAATCGCCAGCTGGGCCGCAGGATTCATGCCTGCTCAGCTGCCTGATAATCGCCAGCTGGGCCGCAGGATTCATGCCTGCTCAGCTGCCTGATAATCGCCAGCTGGGCCGCAGGATTCATGCCTGCTCAGCTGCCTGATAATCGCCAGCTGGGCCGCAGGATTCATGCCTGCTCAGCTGCCTGATAATCGCCAGCTGGGCCGCAGGATTCATGCCTGCTCAGCTGCCTGATAACCCAGCTGGGCCGCAGGATTCATGCCTGCTCAGCTGCCTGATAATCGCCAGCTGGGCCGCAGGATTCATGCCTGCTCAGCTGCCTGATAATCGCCAGCTGGGCCGCAGGATTCATGCCTGCTCAGCTGCCTGATAATCGCCAGCTGGGCCGCAGGATTCATGCCTGCTCAGCTGCCTGATAATCGCCAGCTGGGCCGCAGGATTCATGCCTGCTCAGCTGCCTGATAATCGCCAGCTGGGCCGCAGGATTCATGCCTGCTCAGCTGCCTGATAATCGCCAGCTGGGCCGCAGGATTCATGCCTGCTCAGCTGCCTGATAACCCAGCTGGGCCGCAGGATTCATGCCTGCTCAGCTGCCTGATAATCGCTGGGCCGCAGGATTCATGCCTGCTCAGCTGCCTGATAATCGCCAGCTGGGCCGCAGGATTCATGCCTGCTCAGCTGCCTGATAATCGCCAGCTGGGCCGCAGGATTCATGCCTGCTCAGCTGCTTGATTCTTGCCTGCTGAGGCACATGATCCGTGCAGGAGAGCTACCTGATCAGCACATGAGCAGTCACATGATCAGCGCCTCTCAGTCACCTGATCACTGCATGACAGGCACGTGATCAGTGCCTGCTGAGGTGCGGGATCAGCGCCTGCTCAGCTGCCTGATAATCGCCAGCTGGGCCGCAGGATTCATGCCTGCTCAGCTGCCTGATAATCGCCAGCTGGGCCGCAGGATTCATGCCTGCTCAGCTGCCTGATAATCCCAGCTGGGCCGCAGGATTCATGCCTGCTCAGCTGCCTGATAATCGCCAGCTGGGCCGCAGGATTCATGCCTGCTCAGCTGCCTGATAATCGCCAGCTGGGCCGCAGGATTCATGCCTGCTCAGCTGCCTGATAATCGCCAGCTGGGCCGCAGGATTCATGCCTGCTCAGCTGCCTGATAATCGCCAGCTGGGCCGCAGGATTCATGCCTGCTCAGCTGCTGATTCTTGCCTGCTGAGGCACATGATCCGTGCAGGAGCTACCTGATCAGCACATGAGCAGTCACATGATCAGGCCTCTCAGTCACCTGATCACTGCATGACAGGCACGTGATCAGTGCCTGCTGAGGTGCGGGATCAGCGCCTGCTCAGCTGCCTGATAATCGCCAGCTGGGCCGCAGGATTCATGCCTGCTCAGCTGCCTGATAATCGCCAGCTGGGCCGCAGGATTCATGCCTGCTCAGCTGCCTGATAATCGCCAGCTGGGCCGCAGGATTCATGCCTGCTCAGCTGCCTGATAATCGCCAGCTGGGCCGCAGGATTCATGCCTGCTCAGCTGCCTGATAACGCCAGCTGGGCCGCAGGATTCATGCCTGCTCAGCTGCCTGATAATCGCCAGCTGGGCCGCAGGATTCATGCCTGCTCAGCTGCCTGATAATCGCCAGCTGGGCCGCAGGATTCATGCCTGCTCAGCTGCCTGATAATCGCCAGCTGGGCCGCAGGATTCATGCCTGCTCAGCTGCCTGATAATCGCCAGCTGGGCCGCAGGATTCATGCCTGCTCAGCTGCCTGATAATCGCCAGCTGGGCCGCAGGATTCATGCCTGCTCAGCTGCCTGATAATCGCCAGCTGGGCCGCAGGATTCATGCCTGCTCAGCTGCCTGATAATCCCAGCTGGGCCGCAGGATTCATGCCTGCTCAGCTGCCTGATAATCGCCAGCTGGGCCGCAGGATTCATGCCTGCTCAGCTGCCTGATAATCGCCAGCTGGGCCGCAGGATTCATGCCTGCTCAGCTGCCTGATAATCGCCAGCTGGGCCGCAGGATTCATGCCTGCTCAGCTGCCTGATAACCAGCTGGGCCGCAGGATTCATGCCTGCTCAGCTGCCTGATAATCGCCAGCTGGGCCGCAGGATTCATGCCTGCTCAGCTGCCTGATAATCGCCAGCTGGGCCGCAGGATTCATGCCTGCTCAGCTGCTGATTCTTGCCTGCTGAGGCACATGATCCGTGCAGGAGAGCTACCTGATCAGCACATGAGCAGTCACATGATCAGTGCCTCTCAGTCACCTGATCACTGCATGACAGGCACGTGATCAGTGCCAGCTGGGCCGCAGGATTCATGCCTGCTCAGCTGCCTGATAATCGCCAGCTGGGCCGCAGGATTCATGCCTGCTCAGCTGCCTGATAATCGCCAGCTGGGCCGCAGGATTCATGCCTGCTCAGCTGCCTGATAACGCCAGCTGGGCCGCAGGATTCATGCCTGCTCAGCTGCCTGATAATCGCCAGCTGGGCCGCAGGATTCATGCCTGCTCAGCTGCCTGATAACGCCAGCTGGGCCGCAGGATTCATGCCTGCTCAGCTGCCTGATAATCGCCAGCTGGGCCGCAGGATTCATGCCTGCTCAGCTGCCTGATAATCGCCAGCTGGGCCGCAGGATTCATGCCTGCTCAGCTGCCTGATTCTTGCCTGCTGAGGCACATGATCAGTGCAGGAGAGCTGCCTGATCAGCACATGAGCAGTCACATGATCAGCCTCTCAGTCACCTGATCACTGCATGACAGGCACGTGATCAGTGCCTGCTGGGTGCGGGATCATGCCTGCTCAGCTGCCTGATAATCGCCAGCTGGGCCGCAGGATTCATGCCTGCTCAGCTGCCTGATAATCGCCAGCTGGGCCGCAGGATTCATGCCTGCTCAGCTGCCTGATTCTTGCCTGCTGAGGCACATGATCCGCCAGGAGAGCTACCTGATCAGCACATGAGCAGTCACATGATCAGTGCCTCTCAGTCACCTGATCACTGCATGACAGGCACGTGATCAGTGCCTGCTGAGGTGCGGGATCAGCGCCTGCTCAGCTGCCTGATAATCGCCAGCTGGGCCGCAGGATTCATGCCTGCTCAGCTGCCTGATAATAGCTGGGCCGCAGGATTCATGCCTGCTCAGCTGCCTGATAATCGCCAGCTGGGCCGCAGGATTCATGCCTGCTCAGCTGCCTGATAATCGCCAGCTGGGCCGCAGGATTCATGCCTGCTCAGCTGCCTGATAATCGCCAGCTGGGCCGCAGGATTCATGCCTGCTCAGCTGCCTGATAATCGCCAGCTGGGCCGCAGGATTCATGCCTGCTCAGCTGCCTGATAATCGCCAGCTGGGCCGCAGGATTCATGCCTGCTCAGCTGCCTGATAATCGCCAGCTGGGCACATGATCCCTGCTCAGCTCCTGATCAGCATGAGCAGTCACATGATCATGCCTCTGAGTCACCTGATCACTGCATGACAGGCCGTGATCAGTGCCTGCAGGATTGGGGATCCTGCTCAGCTGCCTGATAATCGCCAGCTGGGCCGCAGATTCATGCCTGCTCAGCTGCCTGATAATCGCCAGCTGGGCCGCAGGATTCATGCCTGCTCAGCTGCCTGATAATCGCCAGCTGGGCCGCAGGATTCATGCCTGCTCAGCTGCCTGATAATCGCCAGCTGGGCCGCAGGATTCATGCCTGCTCAGCTGCCTGATAATCGCCAGCTGGGCCGCAGGATTCATGCCTGCTCAGCTGCCTGATAACCGCCAGCTGGGCCGCAGGATTCATGCCTGCTCAGCTGCCTGATAATCGCCAGCTGGGCCGCAGGATTCATGCCTGCTCAGCTGCCTGATAATCGCCAGCTGGGCCGCAGGATTCATGCCTGCTCAGCTGCCTGATAACCAGCTGGGCCGCAGGATTCATGCCTGCTCAGCTGCTTGATTCTTGCCTGCTGGGCACATGATCCGTGCAGGCTACCTGATCAGCACATGAGCAGTCACATGATCAGCGCCTCTCAGTCACCTGATCACTGCATGACAGGCACGTGATCATGCCTGCTGATGCGGGATCAGCGCCTGCTCAGCTGCCTGATAATCGCCAGCTGGGCCGCAGGATTCATGCCTGCTCAGCTGCCTGATAATCGCCAGCTGGGCCGCAGGATTCATGCCTGCTCAGCTGCCTGATAATCGCCAGCTGGGCCGCAGGATTCATGCCTGCTCAGCTGCCTGATAACCGCCAGCTGGGCCGCAGGATTCATGCCTGCTCAGCTGCCTGATAATCGCCAGCTGGGCCGCAGGATTCATGCCTGCTCAGCTGCCTGATAATCGCCAGCTGGGCCGCAGGATTCATGCCTGCTCAGCTGCCTGATAATCGCCAGCTGGGCCGCAGGATTCATGCCTGCTCAGCTGCCTGATAATCGCCAGCTGGGCCGCAGGATTCATGCCTGCTCAGCTGCCTGATAATCGCCAGCTGGGCCGCAGGATTCATGCCTGCTCAGCTGCCTGATAATCGCCAGCTGGGCCGCAGGATTCATGCCTGCTCAGCTGCTTGATTCTTGCCTGCTGAGGCACATGATCCGTGCAGGAGAGCTACCTGATCAGCACATGAGCAGTCACATGATCCGCAGCCTCTCAGTCACCTGATCACTGCATGACAGGCACGTGATCAGTGCCTGCTGAGGTGCGGGATCAGCGCCTGCTCAGCTGCCTGATAATCGCCAGCTGGGCCGCAGGATTCATGCCTGCTCAGCTGCCTGATAATCGCCAGCTGGGCCGCAGGATTCATGCCTGCTCAGCTGCCTGATAATCGCCAGCTGGGCCGCAGGATTCATGCCTGCTCAGCTGCCTGATAATCGCCAGCTGGGCCGCAGGATTCATGCCTGCTCAGCTGCCTGATAATCGCCAGCTGGGCCGCAGGATTCATGCCTGCTCAGCTGCCTGATAATCGCCAGCTGGGCCGCAGGATTCATGCCTGCTCAGCTGCCTGATAATCGCCAGCTGGGCCGCAGGATTCATGCCTGCTCAGCTGCTGATTCTCGCCAGCTGGGGCACATGATCCATGTGGAGGCTGCCTGATCAACATGAGCAGTCACATGATCAGCGCCTCTCAGTCACCTGATCACTGCATGACAGGCACGTGATCCGTCAGCTGAGTCGCGGGATCAGCGCCTGCTCAGCTGCCTGATAATCGCCAGCTGGGCCGCAGGATTCATGCCTGCTCAGCTGCCTGATAATCGCCAGCTGGGCCGCAGGATTCATGCCTGCTCAGCTGCCTGATAATCGCCAGCTGGGCCGCAGGATTCATGCCTGCTCAGCTGCCTGATAACGCCAGCTGGGCCGCAGGATTCATGCCTGCTCAGCTGCCTGATAATGCCAGCTGGGCCGCAGGATTCATGCCTGCTCAGCTGCCTGATAATCGCCAGCTGGGCCGCAGGATTCATGCCTGCTCAGCTGCCTGATAATCGCCAGCTGGGCCGCAGGATTCATGCCTGCTCAGCTGCCTGATAATCGCCAGCTGGGCCGCAGGATTCATGCCTGCTCAGCTGCCTGATAATCGCCAGCTGGGCCGCAGGATTCATGCCTGCTCAGCTGCCTGATCGCCAGCTGGGCCGCAGGATTCATGCCTGCTCAGCTGCTGATTCTTGCCTGCTGAGGCACATGATCCGTGCAGGAGAGCTACCTGATCAGCACATGAGCAGTCACATGATCAGCGCCTCTCAGTCACCTGATCACTGCATGACAGGCACGTGATCAGTGCCTGCTGGTGCGGGATCAGCGCCTGCTCAGCTGCCTGATAATCGCCAGCTGGGCCGCAGGATTCATGCCTGCTCAGCTGCCTGATAATCGCCAGCTGGGCCGCAGGATTCATGCCTGCTCAGCTGCCTGATAATCAGCTGGGCCGCAGGATTCATGCCTGCTCAGCTGCCTGATAATCGCCAGCTGGGCCGCAGGATTCATGCCTGCTCAGCTGCCTGATAATCGCCAGCTGGGCCGCAGGATTCATGCCTGCTCAGCTGCCTGATAATCGCCAGCTGGGCCGCAGGATTCATGCCTGCTCAGCTGCCTGATAATCGCCAGCTGGGCCGCAGGATTCATGCCTGCTCAGCTGCCTGATAATCGCCAGCTGGGCCGCAGGATTCATGCCTGCTCAGCTGCCTGATAATCGCCAGCTGGGCCGCAGGATTCATGCCTGCTCAGCTGCCTGATAATCGCCAGCTGGGCCGCAGGATTCATGCCTGCTCAGCTGCCTGATAATCGCCAGCTGGGCCGCAGGATTCATGCCTGCTCAGCTGCCTGATAATCGCCAGCTGGGCCGCAGGATTCATGCCTGCTCAGCTGCCTGATAATCGCCAGCTGGGCCGCAGGATTCATGCCTGCTCAGCTGCCTGATAATCGCCAGCTGGGCCGCAGGATTCATGCCTGCTCAGCTGCCTGATAATCGCCAGCTGGGCCGCAGGATTCATGCCTGCTCAGCTGCTGATTCTTGCTGAGGCATGATCCGTGCAGGAGAGCTACCTGATCAGCACATGAGCAGTCACATGATCAGCGCCTCAGTCACCTGATCGCATGACAGGCACGTGATCAGTGCCTGCTGAGGTGCGGGATCAGCCTGCTCAGCTGCCTGATAATCGCCAGCTGGGCCGCAGGATTCATGCCTGCTCAGCTGCCTGATAATCGCCAGCTGGGCCGCAGGATTCATGCCTGCTCAGCTGCCTGATAATCGCCAGCTGGGCCGCAGGATTCATGCCTGCTCAGCTGCCTGATAATCGCCAGCTGGGCCGCAGGATTCATGCCTGCTCAGCTGCCTGATAATCGCCAGCTGGGCCGCAGGATTCATGCCTGCTCAGCTGCCTGATAATCGCCAGCTGGGCCGCAGGATTCATGCCTGCTCAGCTGCCTGATAATCGCCAGCTGGGCCGCAGGATTCATGCCTGCTCAGCTGCCTGATAATCGCCAGCTGGGCCGCAGGATTCATGCCTGCTCAGCTGCCTGATAATCGCCAGCTGGGCCGCAGGATTCATGCCTGCTCAGCTGCCTGATAATCGCCAGCTGGGCCGCAGGATTCATGCCTGCTCAGCTGCTTGATTCTTGCCTGCTGAGGCACATGATCCGTGCAGGAGAGCTACCTGATCAGCACATGAGCAGTCACATGATCAGCGCCTCTCAGTCACCTGATCACTGCATGACAGGCACGTGATCAGTGCCTGCTGAGGTGCGGGATCAGCGCCTGCTCAGCTGCCTGATAATCGCCAGCTGGGCCGCAGGATTCATGCCTGCTCAGCTGCCTGATAATCGCCAGCTGGGCCGCAGGATTCATGCCTGCTCAGCTGCCTGATAATCGCCAGCTGGGCCGCAGGATTCATGCCTGCTCAGCTGCCTGATAATCGCCAGCTGGGCCGCAGGATTCATGCCTGCTCAGCTGCCTGATAATCGCCAGCTGGGCCGCAGGATTCATGCCTGCTCAGCTGCCTGATAATCGCCAGCTGGGCCGCAGGATTCATGCCTGCTCAGCTGCCTGATAATCGCCAGCTGGGCCGCAGGATTCATGCCTGCTCAGCTGCTTGATTCTTGCCTGCTGAGGCACATGATCCGTGCAGGAGAGCTACCTGATCAGCACATGAGCAGTCACATGATCAGCGCCTCTCAGTCACCTGATCACTGCATGCAGCACGTGATCAGTGCCTGCTGGGCGGGATCAGCGCCTGCTCAGCTGCCTGATAATCGCCAGCTGGGCCGCAGGATTCATGCCTGCTCAGCTGCCTGATTCTTGCCAGCTGAGGCACATGATCCGTGCAGGGCTGCCTGATCAGCCATGGGCAGTCACATGATCATGCCTCTCAGTCACCTGATCACTGCATGACAGGCATGTGATCAGTGCCTGCTGAGGTGCGGGATCAGCCCTGCTCAGCTGCCTGATAATCGCCAGCTGGGCCGCAGGATTCATGCCTGCTCAGCTGCCTGATAATCGCCAGCTGGGCCGCAGGATTCATGCCTGCTCAGCTGCCTGATAATCGCCAGCTGGGCCGCAGGATTCATGCCTGCTCAGCTGCCTGATAATCGCCAGCTGGGCCGCAGGATTCATGCCTGCTCAGCTGCCTGATAATCGCCAGCTGGGCCGCAGGATTCATGCCTGCTCAGCTGCCTGATAATCGCCAGCTGGGCCGCAGGATTCATGCCTGCTCAGCTGCCTGATAATCGCCAGCTGGGCCGCAGGATTCATGCCTGCTCAGCTGCCTGATTCTTGCCAGCTGGGCACAGGATCCGTGCAGGAGAGCTGCCTGATCAGCACATGGGCAGTCACATGATCAGCGCCTCTCAGTCACCTGATCACTGCATGACAGGCACGTGATCAGTGCCTGCTGGTGCGGGATCAGCGCCTGCTCAGCTGCCTGATAATCGCCAGCTGGGCCGCAGGATTCATGCCTGCTCAGCTGCCTGATAATCGCCAGCTGGGCCGCAGGATTCATGCCTGCTCAGCTGCCTGATAATCGCCAGCTGGGCCGCAGGATTCATGCCTGCTCAGCTGCCTGATAATCGCCAGCTGGGCCGCAGGATTCATGCCTGCTCAGCTGCCTGATAATCGCCAGCTGGGCCGCAGGATTCATGCCTGCTCAGCTGCCTGATAATCGCCAGCTGGGCCGCAGGATTCATGCCTGCTCAGCTGCCTGATAATCGCCAGCTGGGCCGCAGGATTCATGCCTGCTCAGCTGCTTGATTCTTGCCAGCTGGGGCAGCATGATCCGTGCAGGAGAGCTACCTGATCAGCACATGAGCAGTCACATGATCAGCGCCTCTCAGTCACCTGATCACTGCATGACAGGCACGTGATCAGTGCCTGCTGAGGTGCGGGATCAGCGCCTGCTCAGCTGCCTGATAATCGCCAGCTGGGCCGCAGGATTCATGCCTGCTCAGCTGCCTGATAATCGCCAGCTGGGCCGCAGGATTCATGCCTGCTCAGCTGCCTGATAATCGCCAGCTGGGCCGCAGGATTCATGCCTGCTCAGCTGCCTGATAATCGCCAGCTGGGCCGCAGGATTCATGCCTGCTCAGCTGCCTGATAACGCCAGCTGGGCCGCAGGATTCATGCCTGCTCAGCTGCCTGATAATCGCCAGCTGGGCCGCAGGATTCATGCCTGCTCAGCTGCCTGATAATCGCCAGCTGGGCCGCAGGATTCATGCCTGCTCAGCTGCCTGATAATCGCCAGCTGGGCCGCAGGATTCATGCCTGCTCAGCTGCCTGATAATCGCCAGCTGGGCCGCAGGATTCATGCCTGCTCAGCTGCCTGATAATCGCCAGCTGGGCCGCAGGATTCATGCCTGCTCAGCTGCTTGATTCTGCCTGCTGAGGCACATGATCCGTGCAGGAGAGCTACCTGATCAGCACATGAGCAGTCACATGATCAGCGCCTCTCAGTCACCTGATCACTGCATGACAGGCACGTGATCAGTGCCTGCTGAGGTGCGGGATCAGCGCCTGCTCAGCTGCCTGATAATCGCCAGCTGGGCCGCAGGATTCATGCCTGCTCAGCTGCCTGATAATCGCCAGCTGGGCCGCAGGATTCATGCCTGCTCAGCTGCCTGATAATCGCCAGCTGGGCCGCAGGATTCATGCCTGCTCAGCTGCCTGATAATCGCCAGCTGGGCCGCAGGATTCATGCCTGCTCAGCTGCCTGATAATCGCCAGCTGGGCCGCAGGATTCATGCCTGCTCAGCTGCCTGATAACGCCAGCTGGGCCGGGATTCATGCCTGCTCAGCTGCCTGATAACGCCAGCTGGGCCGCAGGATTCCCTGCTCAGCTGCCTGATAATCGCCAGCTGGGCCGCAGGATTCATGCCTGCTCAGCTGCCTGATAATCGCCAGCTGGGCCGCAGGATTCATGCCTGCTCAGCTGCCTGATAACGCCAGCTGGGCCGCAGTTCATGCCTGCTCAGCTGCCTGATAATCGCCAGCTGGGCCGCAGGATTCATGCCTGCTCAGCTGCCTGATAATCGCCAGCTGGGCCGCAGGATTCATGCCTGCTCAGCTGCCTGATAATCGCCAGCTGGGCCGCAGGATTCATGCCTGCTCAGCTGCCTGATAATCGCCAGCTGGGCCGCAGGATTCATGCCTGCTCAGCTGCCTGATAATCGCCAGCTGGGCCGCAGGATTCATGCCTGCTCAGCTGCTTGATTCTTGCCTGCTGAGGCACATGATCCGTGCAGGAGAGCTACCTGATCAGCACATGAGCAGTCACATGATCAGCGCCTCTCAGTCACCTGATCACTGCATGACAGGCACGTGATCAGTGCCTGCTGAGGTGCGGGATCAGCGCCTGCTCACCTGCCTGATAATCGCCAGCTGGGCCGCAGGATTCATGCCTGCTCAGCTGCCTGATAATCGCCAGCTGGGCCGCAGGATTCATGCCTGCTCAGCTGCCTGATAATCGCCAGCTGGGCCGCAGGATTCATGCCTGCTCAGCTGCCTGATAATCGCCAGCTGGGCCGCAGGATTCATGCCTGCTCAGCTGCCTGATAATCGCCAGCTGGGCCGCAGGATTCATGCCTGCTCAGCTGCCTGATAATCGCCAGCTGGGCCGCAGGATTCATGCCTGCTCAGCTGCCTGATAACCGCCAGCTGGGCCGCAGGATTCATGCCTGCTCAGCTGCCTGATAATCGCCAGCTGGGCCGCAGGATTCATGCCTGCTCAGCTGCCTGATAATCGCCAGCTGGGCCGCAGGATTCATGCCTGCTCAGCTGCCTGATAATCGCCAGCTGGGCCGCAGGATTCATGCCTGCTCAGCTGCTTGATTCTTGCCTGCTGAGGCACATGATCCGTGCAGAGCTACCTGATCAGCACATGAGCAGTCACATGATCAGCGCCTCTCAGTCACCTGATCACTGCATGACAGGCACGTGATCAGTGCCTGCTGAGGTGCGGGATCAGCGCCTGCTCAGCTGCCTGATAATCGCCAGCTGGGCCGGGATTCATGCCTGCTCAGCTGCCTGATAATCGCCAGCTGGGCCGCAGGATTCATGCCTGCTCAGCTGCCTGATAATCGCCAGCTGGGCCGCAGGATTCATGCCTGCTCAGCTGCCTGATAACCAGTGGCTGGGCCGCAGGATTCATGCCTGCTCAGCTGCCTGATAATCGCCAGCTGGGCCGCAGGATTCATGCCTGCTCAGCTGCCTGATAATCGCCAGCTGGGCCGCAGGATTCATGCCTGCTCAGCTGCCTGATAATCGCCAGCTGGGCCGCAGGATTCATGCCTGCTCAGCTGCCTGATTCTTGCCAGCTGGGCACATGATTCGTGCAGGAGACACCACCTGTCAGCACGCAGGCAGCACCTGATCAGCGCCTCTCTCAGCCATCTGGGCCCGCTGCGCCTGCTCAGCCGCCTGATAATCCGCCAGCTGGGCGCAGGATTCATGCCTGCTCAGCTGCCTGATAATCGCCAGCTGGGCCGCAGGATTCATGCCTGCTCAGCTGCCTGATAATCGCCAGCTGGGCCGCAGGATTCATGCCTGCTCAGCTGCTTGATTCTTGCCTGCTGAGGCACATGATCCGTGCAGGAGAGCTACCTGATCAGCACATGAGCAGTCACATGATCAGCGCCTCTCAGTCACCTGATCACTGCATGACAGGCACGTGATCAGTGCCTGCTGAGGTGCGGGATCAGCGCCTGCTCAGCTGCCTGATAATCGCCAGCTGGGCCGCAGGATTCATGCCTGCTCAGCTGCCTGATAATCGCCAGCTGGGCCGCAGGATTCATGCCTGCTCAGCTGCCTGATAATCGCCAGCTGGGCCGCAGGATTCATGCCTGCTCAGCTGCCTGATAATCGCCAGCTGGGCCGCAGGATTCATGCCTGCTCAGCTGCCTGATAATCGCCAGCTGGGCCGCAGGATTCATGCCTGCTCAGCTGCCTGATAATCGCCAGCTGGGCCGCAGGATTCATGCCTGCTCAGCTGCCTGATAATCGCCAGCTGGGCCGCAGGATTCATGCCTGCTCAGCTGCCTGATTCTTGCCTGCTGAGGCACATGATCCGTGCAGAGCTACCTGATCAGCACATGAGCAGTCACATGATCAGCGCCTGCTCAGTCACCTGATCACTGCATGACAGGCACGTGATCAGTGCCTGCTGAGAATCTGGGGATCGCGCCTGCTCAGCTGCCTGATAATCGCCAGCTGGGCCGAAGATTCATGCCTGCTCAGCTGCCTGATAATCGCCAGCTGGGCCGCAGGATTCATGCCTGCTCAGCTGCCTGATAACCGCCAGCTGGGCCTGGGATTCATGCCTGCTCAGCTGCCTGATAATCGCCAGCTGGGCCGCAGGATTCATGCCTGCTCAGCTGCCTGATAATGCCAGCTGGGCCGCAGGATTCATGCCTGCTCAGCTGCCTGATAACGCCAGCTGGGCCGCAGGATTCATGCCTGCTCAGCTGCCTGATAATCGCCAGCTGGGCCGCAGGATTCATGCCTGCTCAGCTGCTGATTCTTGCCTGCTGAGGCACATGATCCGTGCAGGAGAGCTACCTGATCAGCACATGAGCAGTCACATGATCAGCGCCTCTCAGTCACCTGATCACTGCATGACAGGCACGTGATCAGTGCCTGCTGAGGTGCGGGATCAGCGCCTGCTCAGCTGCCTGATAATCGCCAGCTGGGCCGCAGGATTCATGCCTGCTCAGCTGCCTGATAATCGCCAGCTGGGCAGATCAGCCTGCTCAGCTGCCTGATAATGCCAGCTGGGCCGCAGGATTCATGCCTGCTCAGCTGCCTGATAATCGCCAGCTGGGCCGCAGGATTCATGCCTGCTCAGCTGCCTGATAATCGCCAGCTGGGCCGCAGGATTCATGCCTGCTCAGCTGCCTGATAATCGCCAGCTGGGCCGCAGGATTCATGCCTGCTCAGCTGCCTGATAACCGCCAGCTGGGCCGCAGGATTCATGCCTGCTCAGCTGCCTGATAATCGCCAGCTGGGCCGCAGGATTCATGCCTGCTCAGCTGCCTGATAATCGCCAGCTGGGCCGCAGGATTCATGCCTGCTCAGCTGCCTGATAATCGCCAGCTGGGCCGCAGGATTCATGCCTGCTCAGCTGCTTGATTCTTGCCTGCTGAGGCACATGATCCGTGCAGGAGAGCTACCTGATCAGCACATGAGCAGTCACAGATCAGCGCCTCTCAGTCACCTGATCACTGCATGACAGGCACGTGATCAGGCCTGCTGAGGTGCGGGATCAGCGCCTGCTCAGCTGCCTGATAATCGCCAGCTGGGCCGCAGGATTCATGCCTGCTCAGCTGCCTGATAATCGCCAGCTGGGCCGCAGGATTCATGCCTGCTCAGCTGCCTGATAACCGCCAGCTGGGCCGCAGGATTCATGCCTGCTCAGCTGCCTGATAATCGCCAGCTGGGCCGCAGGATTCATGCCTGCTCAGCTGCCTGATAATCGCCAGCTGGGCCGCAGGATTCATGCCTGCTCAGCTGCCTGATAATCGCCAGCTGGGCCGCAGGATTCATGCCTGCTCAGCTGCCTGATAATCGCCAGCTGGGCCGCAGGATTCATGCCTGCT
>NW_026894689.1:0-92774 GCF_032452875.1 Bos javanicus | reverse complement strand
CAGCTGGCAATTGTCAAGCAGATGACAGGCAGGAATCGTGCAGCTCAGCTGGCAATTGTCAAGCAGATGAGCAGACAGTAATCACGCAGCTCAGCAGGCCCTGATCACGTGACTGATCATGCACTGTTCACGTGGCTGATCACACACTATCACATGACTGATCATGCACTGATCACGTGACTGATCATGCACTGATCACGTGGCTATCATGCACTGATCACGTGGCTGGACATGCACTGATCACGTGGCTGATCATGCACTGATCACGTGGCTGATCATGCACTGATCACGTGACTGATCATGCACTGATCACGTGACTGATCATGCACTGATCACGTAGCTATCATGCACTGATCACGTGGCTGATCATGCATGATCACGCAGCTATCATGCACTGGTCACGTGACTGATCATGCACTGATCACGTGACTGATCATGCACTGATCTCGTGTCTGATCATGCACTGATCACGTGGCTATCATGCACTGCTCACGTGGCTGATCATGCATGATCACGCAGCTACCATGCACTGGTCACATGACTGATCATGCACTGATCACGTGACTGATCATGCAGTGATCACGTGGCTATCATGAACTACTCACGTGGCTGATCATGCAATGATCATGTAGCTACCATGTACAGGTCACGTGAATGATCATACACCCATCAGGTGACTGATCATGCACTGATCACGTGGCTATCATGCACTGATCACTAGACTGATCATGCACTGTTCACGTCTATATCATGCACTGATCACATGACTGCCCGTGCACTGATCACGTGGATGATCATACACTAATCTTGTGACAGATCATGCACTGATCACGTGGCTGATCATGCACTGATACCGTGACTGAGCATGGACTGATCACATGACTATCATGTAGTGATCACGTGACTTAATGGCGCTGATCATGTGACTGATCATGCGCTGATCATGTTTGCTATCATACACTGATCATGTGCCTCTGGAGGCAATAAACAAAGAGCTGAGTAGGCACGAATCAAACAGTCAGCAGGCAATAATCATGGAACTCAGGTGTGAGGAATCATGCTGCTCAGCTGGCAATAATCAAACAGCTGAGCAGGCAGGAATTACGCAGCACAGCTGGCAATTGTCAAGCAGATGACAGGCAGGAATCGTGCAGCTCAGCTGGCAATTGTCAAGCAGATGACAGGCAGGAATCGTGCAGCTCAGCTGGCAATTGTCAAGCAGATGAGCAGACAGTAATCACGTAACTCATCATGCACTGATCACGTGGCTGATCATGCACTGATCACGTGGCTGAACATACACTGATCACGTGATGATCATGCACTGATCACGTGAATATCATGCACTGATCACGTGGCTGATCATACTGTTCACGTGTCTGATCATGCACTGATCACGTGGCTGATCATACACTGCTCACGTAACTGATCATGCACTGATCACGTGGCTCTCATGCACTGATCACGTGGCTGTCATGCACTGATCACGTGGATATCATGCACTGATCACGTGACTGATCACACACGTATCACATGACTGATCATGCACTGATCACGTGACTATCATGCACTGATCACGTGGCTATCATGCACTGATCATGTGGCTGATCAGGCAATGATCACGTAGCTACCATGTACTGGTCACGTGACTGATCATGCACTGATCACGTAATTGATCATGCACTGATCATGTGGCTGATCATGCACTGATCACGTGGCTGATCATACACTGATCACGTAACTGATCATGCACTGATCACGTGACTGATCATGCACTGATCACGTGGCTATCATGCACTGATCACTTGGCTGACATACACTGATCACGTGCCTGGTCATGCACTGATCACGTGACTGATCATGCAGTGATCACGTGGCTGTCATGAACTACTCACGTGGCTGATCATGCAATGATCACGTAACTACCATGTACAGGTCACGTGAATGATCATACACCCATCAGGTGACTGATCATGCACTGATCACGTGGCTATCATGCACTGATCACGAGAATGATCATGCACTGTTCACGTCTATATCATGCACTGATCACATGACTGCCCGTTCACTGATCACGTGGATGATCATACACTAATCTTGTGACAGATCATGCACTGATCACGTGGCTGATCATGCACTGATACCGTGACTGAGCATGGACTGATCACATGACTATCATGTAGTGATCACGTGACTTAATGGCGCTGATCATGTGACTGATCATGCGCTGATCTTGTTTGCTATCATACACTGATCATGTGCCTCTGGAGGCAATAAACAAAGAGCTGAGTAGGCATGAATCAAACATTCAGCAGGCAATAATCATGGAAAACAGGTGTGAGGAATCATGCTGCTCAGCTGGCAATAATCAAGCAGCTGAGCAGGCAGGAATTACGCAGCACAGCTGGCAATTGTCAAGCAGATGACAGGCAGGAATCGTGCAGCTCAGCTGGCAATTGTCAAGCAGATGAGCAGACAGTAATCACGCAGCTCAGCAGGCCCAGATCACGTGACTGAGCATGCACTGTTCACGTGGCTGATCATACACTGATCACGTGATGATCATGCACTGATCACTTGGATATCATGCACTGATCACGTGGCTGATCATACACGGTTCACGTGTCTGACCATGCACTGATCACGTGGCTGATCATAAACTGCTCACGTAACTGATCATGCACTGATCACGTGGCTATCATGCTCTGCTCACGTGGCTGATCATGCAACGATCACGTAGCAACCATGTACTGTCACGTGACTGATCATGCACTGATCACGTCGTTGATCATGCACTGATCACGTGGCTCATCACGCACTGATCACGTGGCTGATCATACACTGATCACGTGACTGACCATGCACTGATCACGTGGCTCTCATGCACTGATCACGTGGCTATCATGCACTGATCACTTGGCTGATCATGCACTGATCACGTGACTGATCATGCACTGATCTCGTGTCTGATCATGCACTGATCACGTGGCTATCATGCACTGCTCACGTGGCTGATCATGCCATGATCACGCAGCTACCATGTACTGGTCACATGACTGATCATGCACTGATCACGTGACTGATCATGCACTGACCACGTGGCTATCATGAACTACTCACGTGGCTGATCATGCAATGATCACGAGACTGATCATGCACTGTTCACGTCTATATCATGCACTGATCACATGACTGACCATGCACTGATCACGTGGATGATCATACACTGATCTTGTGACAGATCATGCACTGATCACGTGGCTGATCATGCACTGATACCGTGACTGAGCATGGACTGATCACATGACTATCATGTAGTGATCACGTGACTTAATGGCGCTGATCATGTGACTGATCATGCGCTGATCATGTTTGCTATCATACACTGATCATGTGCCTCTGGAGGCAATAAACAAAGAGCTGAGTAGGCACGAATCAAACAGTCAGCAGGCAATAATCATGGAACACAGGTGTGAGGAATCATGCTGCTCAGCTGGCAATAATCAAGCAGCTGAGCAGGCAGGAATTATGCAGCACAGCTGGCAATTGTCAAGCAGATGACAGGCAGGAATCGTGCAGCTCAGCTGGCAATTGTCAAGCAGATGAGCAGACAGTAATCACGCAGCTCAGCAGGCCCAGATCACGTGACTGAGCATGCACTGTTCACGTGGCTGATCATACACTGATCACGTGATGATCATGCACTGATCACTTGGATATCATGCACTGATCACGTGGCTGATCATACACTGTTCACGTGTCTGACCATGCACTGATCACGTGGCTGATCATACACTGCTCACGTAACTGATCATGCACTGATCACGTGGCTATCATGCACTGATCACGTGGCTGATCATGCACTGATCACGTAGCTATCATGCACTGGTCACGTGACTGATCATGCACTGATCACGTAGTTGATCATGCACTGATCACGTGGCTCATCATGCACTGATCACGTGGCTGATCACACATGTATCACGTGGCTGACATGCACTGATCACGTGGCTCTCATGCACTGATCACGTGGCTATCATGCACTGATCACGTGGCTGACATACACTGATCACGTGCCTGATCATGCACTGATCACGTGGCTGATCATGCACTGATCACGTGACTGATCATGCACTGATCACGTGTCTGATCATGCACTGATCACGTGGCTATCATGCACTGCTCACGTGGCTGATCATGCCATGATCACGCAGCTACCATGTACTGGTCACATGACTGATCATGCACTGATCACGTGACTGATCATGCACTGATCACGTGGCGATCATGCACTATCACGTGGCTGATCATGCAATGATCACGGGACTGATCATGCACTGTTCACGCCTATATCATGCACTGATCACATGACTGCCCGTGCACTGATCACGTGGATGATCATACACTAATCTTGTGACAGATCATGCACTGATCACGTGGCTGATCATGCACTGATACTGTGACTGAGCATGGACTGATCACATGACTATCATGTAGTGATCACGTGACTTAATGGCGCTGATCATGTGACTGATTATGCGCTGATCATGTTTGCTATCATACAGTGATCATGTGCCTCTGGAGGCAATAAACAAAGAGCTGAGTAGGCACGAATCAAACAGTCAGCAGGCAATAATCATGGAACACAGGTGTGAGGAATCATGCTGCTCAGCTGGCAATAATCAAGCAGCTGAGCAGGCAGGAATTATGCAGCACAGCTGGCAATTGTCAAGCAGATGAGAAGACAGTAATCACGCAGCTCAGCAGGCCCACATCACGTGACTGAGCATGCACTGTTCACGTGGCTGATCATACACTGATCACGTGATGATCATGCACTGATCACTTGGATATCATGCACTGATCACGTGGCTGATCATACACTGTTCACGTGTCTGACCATGCACTGATCACGTGGCTGATCATACACTGCTCACGTAACTGATCATGCACTGATCACGTGGCTATCATGCACTGATCACGTGGCTGAACATGCACTGTTCACGTGGCTGATCACACACTGTCACGTGACATATCATGCACTGATCACGTGGCACTCATGCACTGATCACGTGGCTGATCATACTCTGCTCACGTAACTCATGCACACATCACGTGGCTATCATGCACTGCTCACGTGGCTCATGGAATGATCACGTAGCAACCATATACTGGTCACGTGACTGATCATGCACTGATCACGTAAATGATCATGCACTGATCACGTGACTGATCATGCACTGATCACGTGACTGATCATGCACTGATCACGTGGCTATCATGCACTGCTCACGTGGCTGATCATGCACTGATCACGTAGCAACCATGTACTGGTCACGTGACTGATCATGCACTGATCACGTAATTGATCATGCACTGATCACGTGGCTCATCATGCACTGATCACGTGGCTGATCACACATGATCACGTGACTGATCATGCACTGATCACGTGACTGATCATGCACTGATCACGTGACTGATCATGCACTGATCACGTGGCTATCATGAACTGCTCACGTGGCTGATCATGCAATGATCATGTAGCTACCATGTACTGGTCACGTGACTGATCATGCACTGATCACGTGACTGATCATGCACTGATCACGTGGCTATCATGCACGGATCACGAGACTGATCATGCACTGTTCACGTCTATATCATGCACTGATCACATGACTGCCCGTGCACTGATCACGTGGATGATCATACACTAATCTTGTGACAGATCATGCACTGATCACGTGGCTGATCATGCACTGATACCGTGACTGATCATGCACTGATCACGTGACTATCATGCACTGATCACGTGACTTAATGCGCTGATCATGTGACTGATCATGCGCTGATCATGTTTGCTATCATACACTGATCATGTGCCTCTGGAGGCAATAAACAAAGAGCTGAGTAGGCACGAATCAGTCAGCAGGCAATAATCATGGAACTCAGGTGTGAGGAATCATGCTGCTCAGCTGGCAATAATCAAGCAGCTGAGCAGGCAGGAATTACGCAGCACAGCTGGCAATTGTCAAGCAGATGACAGGCAGGAATCGTGCAGCTCAGCTGGCAATTGTCAAGCAGATGAGCAGACAGTAATCACGCAGCTCAGCAGGCCCAGATCACGGGACTGAGCATGCACTGTTCACGTGGCTGATCATACACTGATCACGTGATGATCATGCACTGATCACTTGGATATCATGCACTGATCACGTGGCTGATCATACACTGTTCACGTGTCTGACCATGCACTGATCACGTGGCTGATCATACACTGCTCACGTAACTGATCATGCACTGATCACGTGGCTATCATGCACTGATCACGTGGCTGAACATGCACTGTTCACGTGGCTGATCACACACCTGTCACGTGACATATCATGCACTGATCACGTGGCACTCATGCACTGATCACGTGGCTGATCATACTCTGCTCACGTAACTCATGCACACATCACGTGGCTATCATGCACTGCTCACGTGGCTCGTCATGGAATGATCACGTAGCAACCATATACTGGTAACGTGACTGATCATGCAAAGATCACGTAAATGATCATGCACTGGTCACGTGACTGATCATGTACTGATCACGTGACTGATCATGCACTGACCACGTGGCTATCATGCTCTGCTCACGTGGCTGATCATGCAATGATCACGTAGCAACCATGTACTGGTCACGTGACTGATCATGCACTGATCACGTAATTGATCCTGCACTGATCACGTGGCTCATCATGCACTGATCACGTGGCTGATCACACATGTATCACGTGACTGATCATGCACTGATCACGTGGCTCTCATGCACTGATCACGTGGCTGTCATGCACTGATCACGTGGATATCATGCACTGATCACGTGGCTGATCACACACGTATCACATGACTGATCATGCACTGATCACGTGGCTATCATGCACTGATCACGTGGCTATCATGCACTGATCATGTGGCTGATCATGCAATGATCACGTAGCTACCATGTACTGGTCACGTGACTGATCATGCACTGATCACGTAATTGATCATGCACTGATCACGTGGCTGATCATGCACTGATCACGTGGCTGATCATACACTGATCACGTAACTGATCATGCACTGATCACGTGACTGATCATGCACTGATCACGTGGCTATCATGCACTGATCACTTGGCTGACATACACTGATCACGTGCCTGATCATGCACTGATCACGTGGCTGATCATGCACTGATCACGTGGCTGATCATGAACTACTCACGTGGCTGATCATGCACTGATCACGTGGCTATCATGCACGGATCACGAGACTGATCATGCACTGTTCACGTCTGTATCATGCACTGATCACATGACTGCCCGTGCACTGATCACGTGGATGATCATACACTAATCTTGTGACAGATCATGCACTGATCACGTGGCTGATCATGCACTGATACCGTGACTGAGCATGGACTGATCACATGACTATCATGTAGTGATCACGTGACTTAATGGCGCTGATCATGTGACTGATCATGCGCTGATCATGTTTGCTATCATACACTGATCATGTGCCTCTGGAGGCAATAAACAAAGAGCTGAGTAGGCACGAATCAAACAGTCAGCAGGCAATAATCATGGAACACAGGTGTGAGGAATCATGCTGCTCAGCTGGCAATAATCAAGCAGCTGAGCAGGCAGGAATTACGCAGCACAGCTGGCAATTGTCAAGCAGATGACAGGCAGGAATCGTGCAGCTCAGCTGGCAATTGTCAAGCAGATGAGCAGACAGTAATCACGCAGCTCAGCAGGCCCAGATCACGTGACTGAGCATGCACTATTCACGTGGCTGATCATACACTGATCACGTGATGATCATGCACTGATCACTTGGATATCATGCACTGATCACGTGGCTGATCATACACTGTTCACGTGTCTGACCATGCACTGATCACGTGGCTGATCATACACTGCTCACGTAACTGATCATGCACTGATCACGTGGCTATCATGCACTGCTCACGTGGCTGATCATGCAACGATCACGTAGCAACCATGTACTGGTCACGTGACTGATCATGCACTGATCACGTAATTGATCCTGCACTGATCACGTGGCTCATCATGCACTGATCACGTGGCTGATCACACATGTATCACGTGACTGATCATGCACTGATCACGTGGCTCTCATGCACTGATCACGTGGCTATCATGCACTGATCACGTGGCTGACATACACTGATCACGTGCCTGATCATGCACTGATCACGTGGCTGATCATGCACTGATCACGTGACTGATCATGCACTGATCACGTGTCTGATCATGCACTGATCACGTGGCTATCATGCACTGCTCACGTGGCTGATCATGCCATGATCACGCAGCTACCATGTACTGGTCACATGACTGATCATGCACTGATCACGTGACTGATCATGCACTGATCACGTGGCGATCATGCACTACTCACGTGGCTGATCATGCACTGATCACGGGACTGATCATGCACTGATCACGTCTATATCATGCACTGATCACATGACTGCCCGTGCACTGATCACGTGGATGATCATACACTAATCTTGTGACAGATCATGCACTGATCACGTGGCTGATCATGCACTGATACCGTGACTGAGCATGGACTGATCACATGACTATCATGTAGTGATCACGTGACTTAATGGCGCTGATCATGTGACTGATCATGCACTGATCATGTTTGCTATCATACACTGATCATGTGCCTCTGGAGGCAATAAACAAAGAGCTGAGTAGGCACGAATCAAACAGTCAGCAGGCAATAATCATGGAACACAGGTGTGAGGAATCATGCGGCTCAGCTGGCAATAATCAAGCAGCTGAGCAGGCAGGAATTACGCAGCACAGCTGGCAATTGTCAAGCAGATGAGCAGACAGTAATCACGCAGCTCAGCAGGCCCAGATCACGTGACTGAGCATGCACTGTTCACGTGGCTGATCATACACTGATCACGTGATGATCATGCACTGATCACTTGGATATCATGCACTGATCACGTGGCTGATCATACACTGTTCACGTGTCTGACCATGCACTGATCACGTGGCTGATCATACACTGCTCACGTAACTGATCATGCACTGATCACGTGGCTATCATGCACTGATCACGTGGCTGAACATGCACTGTTCACGTGGCTGATCACACACCTGTCACGTGACATATCATGCACTGATCACGTGGCACTCATGCACTGATCACGTGGCTGATCATACTCTGCTCACGTAACTCATGCACACATCACGTGGCTATCATGCACTGCTCACGTGGCTCGTCATGGAATGATCACGTAGCAACCATATACTGGTCACGTGACTGATCATGCACTGATCACGTAAATGATCATGCACTGTTCACGTGACTGATCATGCACTGATCACGTGACTGATCATGCACTGATCACGTGGCTATCATGCACTGATCACGTGGCTGATCATGCACTGATCACGTAGCAACCATGTACTGATCACGTGACTGATCATGCACTGATCACGTAATTGATCCTGCACTGATCACGTGGCTCATCATGCACTGATCACGTGGCTGATCACACATGTATCACGTGACTGATCATGCACTGATCACGTGGCTCTTATGCACTGATCACGAGACTGATCATGCAGTGATCACGTGGCTATCATGAACTACTCACGTGGCTGATCATGCAATGATCATGTAGCTACCATGTACAGGTCACGTGAATGATCATACACCCATCAGGTGACTGATCATGCACTGATCACGTGGCTATCATGCACTGATCACGAGACTGATCATGCACTGTTCACGTCTATATCATGCACTGATCACATGACTGCCTGTGCACTGATCACGTGGATGATCATACACTAATCTTGTGACAGATCATGCACTGATCACGTGGCTGATCATGCACTGATACCGTGACTGAGCATGGACTGATCACATGACTATCATGTAGTGATCACGTGACTTAATGGCGCTGATCATGTGACTGATCATGCGCTGATCATGTTTGCTATCATACACTGATCATGTGCCTCTCGAGGCAATAAACAAAGAGCTGAGTAGGCACGAATCAGTCAGCAGGCAATAATCATGGAACTCAGGTGTGAGGAATCATGCTGCTCAGCTGGCAATAATCAAGCAGCTGAGCAGGCAGGAATTACGCAGCACAGCTGGCAATTGTCAAGCAGATGACAGGCAGGAATCGTGCAGCTCAGCTGGCAATTGTCAAGCAGATGAGCAGACAGTAATCACGCAGCTCAGCAGGCCCAGATCACGGGACTGAGCATGCACTGTTCACGTGGCTGATCATACACTGATCACGTGATGATCATGCACTGATCACTTGGATATCATGCACTGATCACGTGGCTGATCATACACTGTTCACGTGTCTGACCATGCACTGATCACGTGGCTGACCATACACTGCTCACGTAACTGATCATGCACTGATCACGTGGCTATCATGCACTGATCACGTGGCTGAACATGCACTGTTCACGTGGCTGATCACACACCTGTCACGTGACATATCATGCACTGATCACGTGGCACTCATGCACTGATCACGTGGCTGATCATACTCTGCTCACGTAACTCATGCACACATCACGTGGCTATCATGCACTGCTCACGTGGCTCGTCATGGAATGATCACGTAGCAACCATATACTGGTAACGTGACTGATCATGCAAAGATCACGTAAATGATCATGCACTGGTCACGTGACTGATCATGTACTGATCACGAGACTGATCATGCACTGACCACGTGGCTATCATGCTCTTCTCACGTGGCTGATCATGCAATGATCATGTAGCAACCATGTACTGGTCACGTGACTGATCATGCACTGATCACGTAATTGATCCTGCACTGATCACGTGGCTCATCATGCACTGATCACGTGGCTGATCACACATGTATCACGTGACTGATCATGCACTGATCACGTGGCTCTCATGCACTGATCACGAGGCTGTCATGCACTGATCACGTGGGTATCATGCACTGATCACGTGGCTGATCACACACGTATCACATGACTGATCATGCACTGATCACGTGGCTATCATGCACTGATCACGTGGCTATCATTCACTGATAAAGTGGCTGATCAGGCAATGATCACGTAGATACAATGTACTGGTCACGTGACTGATCATGCACTGATCACGTAATTGATCATGCACTGATCATGTGGCTGATCATGCACTGATCACGTGGCTGATCATACACTGATCACATAACTGATCATGCACTGATCACGTGACTGATCATGCACTGATCACGTGGCTATCATGCACTGATCACTTGGCTGGACATACACTGATCACGTGCCTGGTCATGCACTTATCACGTGGCTGATCATGCAGTGATCACGTGGCTGTCATGAACTACTCACGTGGCTGATCATGCAATGATCACGTAACTACCATGTACAGGTCACGTGAATGATCATACACCCATCAGGTGACTGATCATGCACTGATCACGTGGCTATCATGCACTGATCACGAGACTGATCATGCACTGTTCAGGTCTATATCATGCACTGATCACATGACTGCCCGTGCACTGATCACGTGGATGATCATACACTAATCTTGTGACAGATCATGCTCTGATCACGTGGCTGATCATGCACTGATACCGTGACTGAGCATGGACTGATCACATGACTATCATGTAGTGATCACGTGACTTAATGGCGCTGATCATGTGACTGATCATGCGCTGATCTTGTTTGCTATCATACACTGATCATGTGCCTCTGGAGGCAATAAACAAAGAGCTGAGTAGGCATGAATCAAACATTCAGCAGGCAATAATCATGGAACACAGGTGTGAGGAATCGTGCTGCTCAGCTGGCAATAATCAAGCAGCTGAGCAGACAGGAATTACGCAGCACAGCTGGCAATTGTCAAGCAGATGACAGGCAGGAATCGTGCAGCTCAGCTGGCAATTGTCAAGCAGATGAGCAGACAGTAATCACGCAGCTCAGCAGGCCCAGATCACGTGACTGAGCATGCACTGTTCACGTGGCTGATCATACACTGATCACGTGATGATCATGCACTGATCACTTGGATATCATGCACTGATCACGTGGCTGATCATACACTGTTCACGTGTCTGACCATGCACTGATCACGTGGCTGATCATACACTGCTCACGTAACTGATCATGCACTGATCACGTGGCTATCATGCTCTGCTCACGTGGCTGATCATGCAACGATCACGTAGCAACCATGTACTGGTCACGTGACTGATCATGCACTGATCACGTAATTGATCCTGCACTGATCACGTGGCTCATCACGCACTGATCACGTGGCTGATCACACATGTATCACGTGACTGACTATGCACTGATCACGTGGCTCTCATGCACTGATCACGTGGCTATCATGCACTGATCACTTGGCTGGACATACACTGATCACGTGCCTGGTCATGCACTGATCACGTGGCTGATCATGCACTGATCACGTGACTGATCATGCACTGATCTCGTGTCTGATCATGCACTGATCACGTGGCTATCATGCACTGCTCACGTGGCTGATCATGCCATGATCACGCAGCTACCATGTACTGGTCACATTACTGATCATGCACTGATCACGTGACTGATCATGCAGTGATCACGTGGCGATCATGAACTACTCACGTGGCTGATCATGCAATGCTCACGAGACTGATCATGCACTGTTCACGTCTATATCATGCACTGATAACATGACTGCCCGTGCACTGATCACGTGGATGATCATACACTAATCTTGTGACAGATCATGCACTGATCACGTGGCTGATCATGCACTGATACCGTGACTGAGCATGGACTGATCACATGACTATCATGTAGTGATCACGTGACTTAATGGCACTGATCATGTGACTGATCATGCGCTGATCATGTTTGCTATCATACACTGATCATGTGCCTCTGGAGGCAATAAACAAAGAGCTGAGTAGGCACGAATCAAACAGTCAGCAGGCAATAATCATGGAACACAGGTGTGAGGAATCATGCTGCTCAGCTGGCAATAATCAAGCAGCTGAGCAGGCAGGAATCGTGCAGCTCAGCTGGCAATTGTCAAGCAGATGAGCAGACAGTAATCACGCAGCTCAGCAGGCCCAGATCACGTGACTGAGCATGCACTGTTCACGTGGCTGATCATACACTGATCACGTGATGATCATGTACTGATCACTTGGATATCATGCACTGATCACGTGGCTGATCATACACTGTTCACGTGTCTGACCATGCACTGATCACGTGGCTGATCATACACTGCTCACGTAACTGATCATGCACTGATCACGTGGCTATCATGCACTGATCACGTGGCTGAACATGCACTGTTCACGTGGCTGATCACACACCTGTCACCTGACATAACATGCACTGATCACGTGGCACTCATGCACTGATCACGTGGCTGATCATACTCTGCTCACGTAACTGATCATGCACACATCACGTGGCTATCATGCACTTCTCACGTGGCTCCTCATGGAATGATCACGTAACTACCATATACTGGTAACGTGACTGATCATGCACAGATCACGTAAATGATCATGCACTGTTCACGTGACTGATCATGTACTGATCACGTGACTGATCATGCACTGATCACGTGGCTATCATGCTCTGCTCATGTGGCTGATCATGCAAGGATCACGTAGCAACCATGTACTTGTCACGTGACTGATCATGCACTGATCACGTAATTGATCCTGCACTGATCACGTGGCTCATCATGCGCTGATCACGTGGCTGATCACACATGTATCACGTGACTGATCATGCACTGATCATGTGGCTATCATGCACTGATCACATAGCTATCATGAACTGATCACGTGGCTGATCACGCAATGATCACGTAGCTACCATGTACTGGTCATGTGACTGATCATGCACTGATCACGTAAATTGATCCTGCACTGATCACATGGCTCATCACGCACTGATGCGGTGGCTGATCACACTGTATCACGTGACTGATCATGTACAGATCACGTAAATAATCATGAAGTGATCACGTGGCTATCCTGCACTGATCACGTGGATAACATGCACTGATCACGTGGCTGATCACACACGTATCACGTGACTGATCATGTACAGATCACGTAAATAATCATGAAGTGATCACGTGGCTATCCTGCACTGATCACGTGGATAACATGCACTGATCACGTGGCTGATCACACACGTATCACGTGACTGATCATGTACAGATCACGTAAATAAACATGAAGTGATCACGTGGCTATCCTGCACTGATCACGTGGATAACATGCACTGATCACGTGGTTGATCACACACGTATCACGTGACTAATCATGCACTGATCACGTGGCTATCATGCACTGATCACGTGGCTATCATGCACTGATCACGTGGCTGATCATGCAATGATCACGGAGCTGCCATGCACTGGTCACGTGACTGATCATGCACTGATCAGGTAATTGATCATGCACTGATCATGTGACTGATCATGCACAGATCACGTAACTGATCATGCAGAGATCACGTGACTGATCATGCACTGATCACGTGGCTATCATGCACTGCTCACGTGGCTGATCATGCAATGATCACGCAGCTACCATGTACTTGTCACATGACTGATCATGCACTGATCACATAATTGATCATGCACTGATCACCTGGCTTATCATGCATTGATCATGTGACTGATCATGTGCTGATCATGTTTGGTGTCACACACTGATCATGTGCCTATGGAGGCAATGAACATAGAGCTGAGTAGGCAGGAATCAGTCAGCAGGCTATAATCATGTAATTCACCTCTGAGAAATCATGCTGCTGAGCTGGCAATAATCAAGTAGATGAGCAGGCAGGAATTACGCAGCACAGGTGGCAATTGTCAAGCAGCTGGCAGGCAGGAATCGTGCAGCTCAGCTGGCAATTGTCAAGCAGATGAGCAGACAGTAATCACGCAGCTCAGCAGGCCCTGATCACGTGACTGAGCATGCACTGTTCACGTGGCTGATCACACACCTATCACATGACTGATCATGCACTGATCATGTGAATGATCATGCACTGATCACGTGGCTATCATGCACTGATCACTTGGCTGACATACACTGATCACGTGCCTGGTCATGCACTGATCACGTGGCTGATCATGCACTGATCACGTGACTGATCATGCACTGATCTCGTGTCTGATCATGCACTGATCACGTGGCTATCATGCACTGCTCACGTGGCTGATCATGCCATGATCACGCAGCTACCATGTACTGGTCACATGACTGATCAGGCACTGATCACGTGACTGATCATGCAGTGATCACGTGGCTATCATGAACTACTCACGTGGCTGATCATGCAATGATCATGTAGCTACCATGTACAGGTCACGTGAATGATCATACACCCATCAGGTGACTGATCATGCACTGATCACGTGGCTATCATGCACTGATCACGAGACTGATCATGCACTGTTCACGTCTATATCATGCACTGATCACATGACTGCCTGTGCACTGATCACGTGGATGATCATACACTAATCTTGTGACAGATCATGCACTGATCACGTGGCTGATCATGCACTGATACCGTGACTGAGCATGGACTGATCACATGACTATCATGTAGTGATCACGTGACTTAATGGCACTGATCATGTGACTGATCATGCGCTGATCATGTTTGCTATCATACACTGATCATGTGCCTCTGGAGGCAATAAACAAAGAGCTGAGTAGGCACGAATCAAACAGTCAGCAGGCAATAATCATGGAACTCAGGTGTGAGGAATCATGCTGCTCAGCTGGCAATAATCAAGCAGCTGAGCAGGCAGGAATTACGCAGCACAGCTGGCAATTGTCAAGCAGATGACAGGCAGGAATCGTGCAGCTCAGCTGGCAATTGTCAAGCAGATGAGCAGACAGTAATCACGCAGCTCAGCAGGCCCAGATCACGGGACTGAGCATGCACTGTTCACGTGGCTGATCATACACTGATCACGTGATGATCATGCACTGATCACTTGGATATCATGCACTGATCACGTGGCTGATCATACACTGTTCACGTGTCTGACCATGCACTGATCACGTGGCTGACCATACACTGCTCACGTAACTGATCATGCACTGATCACGTGGCTATCATGCACTGATCACGTGGCTGAACATGCACTGTTCACGTGGCTGATCACACACCTGTCACGTGACATATCATGCACTGATCACGTGGCACTCATGCACTGATCACGTGGCTGATCATACTCTGCTCACGTAACTCATGCACACATCACGTGGCTATCATGCACTGCTCACGTGGCTCGTCATGGAATGATCACGTAGCTACCATATACTGGTCATGTGCCTGATCATGCACAGATCACGTCAATGATCATGCACTGTTCAAGTGACTGATCATGTACTGATCACGTGACTGATCATGCACTGATTACGTGGCTATCATGCTCTGCTCATGTGGCTGATCATGCAAGGATCACCTAGCAACCATGTACTTGTCACGTGACTGATCATGCACTGATCACGTAATTGATCCTCCACTGATCACGTGGCTCATCATGCGCTGATCACGTGGCTGATCACACATGTATCACGTGACTGATCATGCACTGATCACGTGGCTCTCATGCACTGATCATGTGGCTATCATGCACTGATCACGTAGCTATCATGAACTGATCACGTGGCTGATCACCCAATGATCACGTAGCTACCATGTACTGGTCATGTGACTGATCATGCACTGATCATGTAATTGATCCTGCACTGATCACATGGCTCATCCCGCACTGATCCGGTGGCTGATCACACTCGTATCACGTGACTGATCATGTACAGATCATGTAAATAATCATGAAGTGATCACGTGGCTATCCTGCACTGATCACGTGGATAACATGCACTGATCACGTGGCTGATCACACACCTATCACGTGAATAATCATGCACTGATCACGTGGCTATCATGCACTGATCACATGGCTATCATGCACTGATCACGTGGCTGATCATGCAATGATCACGGAGCTGCCATGCACTGGTCACGTGACTGATCATGCACTGATCAGGTAATTGATCATGCACTGATCATGTGACTGATCATGCACAGATCACGTGACTGATCATGCAGAGATCACGTGACTGATCATGCACTGATCACGTGGCTATCATGCACTGCTCACGTGGCTGATCATGCAATGATCACGCAGCTACCATGTACTTGTCACATGACTGATCATGCACTGATCACATAATTGATCATGCACTGATCACCTGGCTTATCATGCATTGATCATGTGACTGATCATGTGCTGATCATGTTTGGTGTCACACACTGATCATGTGCCTATGGAGGCAATGAACATAGAGCTGAGTAGGCAGGAATCAGTCAGCAGGCTATAATCATGTAATTCACCTCTGAGAAATCATGCTGCTGAGCTGGCAATAATCAAGTAGATGAGCAGGCAGGAATTACGCAGCACAGGTGGCAATTGTCAAGCAGCTGACAGGCAGGAATCGTGCAGCTCAGCTGGCAATTGTCAAGCAGATGAGCAGACAGTAATCACGCAGCTCAGCAGGCCCTGATCACGTGACTGAGCATGCACTGTTCACGTGGCTGATCACACACCTATCACATGACTGATCATGCACTGATCATGTGACTGATCATGCACTGATCACGTGGCTATCATGCACTGATCACTTGGCTGGACATACACTGATCACGTGCCTGGTCATGCACTGATCACGTGGCTGATCATGCACTGATCACGTGACTGATCATGCACTGATCTCGTGTCTGATCACGAACTGATCACGTAGCTATCATGCACTGCTCATGTGGCTGATCATGCGATGATCACGCAGCTACCATGTACTGGTCACATGACTGATCATGCACTGATCACGTGACTGATCATGCACTGATCTCGTGTCTGATCATGCACTGATCACGTGGCTATCATGCACTGCTCAGGTGGCTGATCATGTCATGATCACGCAGCTACCATGCACTGGGCACATGACTGATCATGCACTGATCACGTGACTGATCATGCAGTGATCACGTGGCTATCATGAACTACTCACGTGGCTGATCATGCAATGATCATGTAGCTACCATGTACAGGTCACGTGAATGATCATACACCCATCAGGTGACTGATCATGCACTGATCACGTGGCTATCATGCACTGATCACTAGACTGATCATGCACTGTTCACGTCTATATAATGCACTGATCACATGACTGCCCGTGCACTGATCACGTGGATGATCATACACTAATCTTGTGACAGATCATGCACTGATCACGTGGCTGATCATGCACTGATACCGTGACTGAGCATGGACTGATCACATGACTATCATGTAGTGATCACGTGACTTAATGGCGCTGATCATGTGACTGATCATGCGCTGATCATGTTTGCTATCATACACTGATCATGTGCCTCTAGAGGCAATAAACAAAGAGCTGAGTAGGCACGAATCAAACAGTCAGCAGGCAATAATCATGGAACTCAGGTGTGAGGAATCATGCTGCTCAGCTGGCAATAATCAAGCAGCTGAGCAGGCAGGAATTACGCAGCACAGCTGGCAATTGTCAAGCAGATGACAGGCAGGAATCGTGCAGCTCAGCTGCAATTGTCAAGCAGATGACAGGCAGGAATCGTGCAGCTCAGCTGGCAATTGTCAAGCAGATGAGCAGACAGTAATCACGCAGCTCAGCAGGCCCAGATCACGTGACTGAGCATGCACTGTTCACGTGGCTGATCATACACTGATCACGTGATGATCATGCACTGATCACTTGGATATCATGCACTGATCACGTGGCTGATCATACACTGTTCACGTGTCTGACCATGCACTGATCACGTGGCTGATCACACATGTATCACGTGACTGATCATGCACTGATCACGTGGCTATCATGCACTGATCACGTGGCTGTCATGCACTGATCACGTGGATATCATGCACGGATCATGTGGCTGATCACACACGTATCACATGACTGATCATGCACTGATCACGTGGCTATCATGCACTGATCACGTGGCTATCATGCACTGATCACGTGGCTGATCATGCAACGGTCACGTAGCTACCATGTACTGTTCACGTGACTGATCATGCACTGATCACGTAATTGATCATGCACTGATCATGTGGCTGATCATGCATTGATCACGTGCCTGATCATACACTGATCTCATAACTGATCATGCACTGATCACGTGACTGATCATGCACTGATCACGTGGCTATCATGCACTGATCACTTGGCTGGACATACACTGATCACGTGCCTGGTCATGCACTGATCACATGGCTGATCATGCAGTGATCACGTGGCTGTCATGAACTACTCACGTGGCTGATCATGCAATGATCACGTAACTACCATGCACAGGTCACGTGAATGATCATACACCCATCAGGTGACTGATCATGCACTGGTCACGTGGCTATCATGCACTGATCACGAGAATGATCATGCACTCTTCAGGTCTATATCATGCACTGATCACATGACTGCCCGTGCACTGATCACGTGGATGATCATACACTAATCTTGTGACAGATCATGCACTGATCACGTGGCTGATCATGCACTGATACCGTGACTGAGCATGGACTGATCACATGACTATCATGTAGTGATCACGTGACTTAATGGCGCTGATCATGTGACTGATCATGCGCTGATCATGTTTGCTATCATACACTGATCATGTGCCTCTGGAGGCAATAAACAAAGAGCTGAGTAGGCACGAATCAAACAGTCAGCAGGCAATAATCATGGAACTCAGGTGTGAGGAATCATGCTGCTCAGCTGGCAATAATCAAGCAGCTGAGCAGGCAGGAATTACGCAGCACAGCTGGCAATTGTCAAGCAGATGACAGGCAGGAATCGTGCAGCTCAGCTGGCAATTGTCAAGCAGATGAGCAGACAGTAATCACGCAGCTCAGCAGGCCCAGATCACGGGACTGAGCATGCACTGTTCACGTGGCTGATCATACACTGATCACGTGATGATCATGCACTGATCACTTGGATATCATGCACTGATCACGTGGCTGATCATACACTGTTCACGTGTCTGACCATGCACTGATCACGTGGCTGACCATACACTGCTCACGTAACTGATCATGCACTGATCACGTGGCTATCATGCACTGATCACGTGGCTGAACATGCACTGTTCACGTGGCTGATCACACACCTGTCACGTGACATATCATGCACTGATCACGTGGCACTCATGCACTGATCACGTGGCTGATCATACTCTGCTCACGTAACTCATGCACACATCACGTGGCTATCATGCACTGCTCACGTGGCTCGTCATGGAATGATCACGTAGCTACCATATACTGGTCATGTGACTGATCATGCACAGATCACGTCAATGATCATGCACTGTTCAAGTGACTGATCATGTACTGATCACGTGACTGATCATGCACTGATTACGTGGCTATCATGCTCTGCTCATGTGGCTGATCATGCAAGGATCACGTAGCAACCATGTACTTGTCACGTGACTGATCATGCACTGATCACGTAATTGATCCTCCACTGATCACGTGGCTCATCATGCGCTGATCACGTGGCTGATCACACATGTATCACGTGACTGATCATGCACTGATCACGTGGCTCTCATGCACTGATCATGTGGCTATCATGCACTGATCACGTAGCTATCATGAACTGATCACGTGGCTGATCACCCAATGATCACGTAGCTACCATGTACTGGTCATGTGACTGATCATGCACTGATCATGTAATTGATCCTGCACTGATCACATGGCTCATCCCGCACTGATCCGGTGGCTGATCACACTGTATCACGTGACTGATCATGTACAGATCATGTAAATAATCATGAAGTGATCACGTGGCTATCCTGCACTGATCACGTGGATAACATGCACTGATCACGTGGCTGATCACACACGTATCACGTGAATAATCATGCACTGATCACGTGGCTATCATGCACTGATCACATGGCTATCATGCACTGATCACGTGGCTGATCATGCAATGATCACGGAGCTGCCATGCACTGGTCACGTGACTGATCATGCACTGATCAGGTAATTGATCATGCACTGATCATGTGACTGATCATGCAGAGATCACGTGACTGATCATGCACTGATCACGTAATTGATCCTCCACTGATCACGTGGCTCATCATGCGCTGATCACGTGGCTGATCACACATGTATCACGTGACTGATCATGCACTGATCACGTGGCTCTCATGCACTGATCATGTGGCTATCATGCACTGATCACGTAGCTATCATGAACTGATCACGTGGCTGATCACCCAATGATCACGTAGCTACCATGTACTGGTCATGTGACTGATCATGCACTGATCATGTAATTGATCCTGCACTGATCACATGGCTCATCCCGCACTGATCCGGTGGCTGATCACACTGTATCACGTGACTGATCATGTACAGATCATGTAAATAATCATGAAGTGATCACGTGGCTATCCTGCACTGATCACGTGGATAACATGCACTGATCACGTGGCTGATCACACACGTATCACGTGAATAATCATGCACTGATCACGTGGCTATCATGCACTGATCACATGGCTATCATGCACTGATCACGTGGCTGATCATGCAATGATCACGGAGCTGCCATGCACTGGTCACGTGACTGATCATGCACTGATCAGGTAATTGATCATGCACAGATCACGTGACTGATCATGCAGAGATCACGTGACTGATCATGCACTGATCACGTGGCTATCATGCACTGCTCACGTGGCTGATCATGCAATGATCACGCAGCTACCATGTACTTGTCACATGACTGATCATGCACTGATCACATAATTGATCATGCACTGATCACCTGGCTTATCATGCATTGATCATGTGACTGATCATGTGCTGATCATGTTTGGTGTCACACACTGATCATGTGCCTATGGAGGCAATGAACATAGAGCTGAGTAGGCAGGAATCAGTCAGCAGGCTATAATCATGTAATTCACCTCTGAGAAATCATGCTGCTGAGCTGGCAATAATCAAGTAGATGAGCAGGCAGGAATTACGCAGCACAGGTGGCAATTGTCAAGCAGCTGACAGGCAGGAATCGTGCAGCTCAGCTGGCAATTGTCAAGCAGATGAGCAGACAGTAATCACGCAGCTCAGCAGGCCCTGATCACGTGACTGAGCATGCACTGTTCACGTGGCTGATCACACACCTATCACATGACTGATCATGCACTGATCATGTGACTGATCATGCACTGATCACGTGGCTATCATGCACTGATCACTTGGCTGGACATACACTGATCACGTGCCTGGTCATGCACTGATCACGTGGCTGATCATGCACTGATCACGTGACTGATCATGCACTGATCTCGTGTCTGATCACGTACTGATCACGTAGCTATCATGCACTGCTCATGTGGCTGATCATGCGATGATCACGCAGCTACCATGTACTGGTCACATGACTGATCATGCACTGATTACGTGACTGATCATGCACTGATCTCGTGTCTGATCATGCACTGATCACGTGGCTATCATGCACTGCTCACGTGGCTGATCATGTCATGATCACGCAGCTACCATGCACTGGGCACATGACTGATCATGCACTGATCACGTGACTGATCATGCAGTGATCACGTGGCTATCATGAACTACTCACGTGGCTGATCATGCAATGATCATGTAGCTACCATGTACAGGTCACGTGAATGATCATACACCCATCAGGTGACTGATCATGCACTGATCACGTGGCTATCATGCACTGATCACTAGACTGATCATGCACTGTTCACGTCTATATAATGCACTGATCACATGACTGCCCGTGCACTGATCACGTGGATGATCATACACTAATCTTGTGACAGATCATGCACTGATCACGTGGCTGATCATGCACTGATACCGTGACTGAGCATGGACTGATCACATGACTATCATGTAGTGATCACGTGACTTAATGGCGCTGATCATGTGACTGATCATGCGCTGATCATGTTTGCTATCATACACTGATCATGTGCCTCTAGAGGCAATAAACAAAGAGCTGAGTAGGCACGAATCAAACAGTCAGCAGGCAATAATCATGGAACTCAGGTGTGAGGAATCATGCTGCTCAGCTGGCAATAATCAAGCAGCTGAGCAGGCAGGAATTACGCAGCACAGCTGGCAATTGTCAAGCAGATGACAGGCAGGAATCGTGCAGCTCAGCTGCAATTGTCAAGCAGATGACAGGCAGGAATCGTGCAGCTCAGCTGGCAATTGTCAAGCAGATGAGCAGACAGTAATCACGCAGCTCAGCAGGCCCAGATCACGTGACTGAGCATGCACTGTTCACGTGGCTGATCATACACTGATCACGTGATGATCATGCACTGATCACTTGGATATCATGCACTGATCACGTGGCTGATCATACACTGTTCACGTGTCTGACCATGCACTGATCACGTGGCTGATCACACATGTATCACGTGACTGATCATGCACTGATCACGTGGCTCTCATGCACTGATCACGTGGCTGTCATGCACTGATCACGTGGATATCATGCACTGATCACGTGGCTGATCACACACGTATCACATGACTGATCATGCACTGATCACGTGGCTATCATGCACTGATCACGTGGCTATCATGCACTGATCATGTGGCTGATCAGGCAATGATCACGTAGCTACCATGTACTGTTCACGTGACTGATCATGCACTGATCACGTAATTGATCATGCACTGATCATGTGGCTGATCATGCATTGATCACGTGCCTGATCATACACTGATCTCATAACTGATCATGCACTGATCACGTGACTGATCATGCACTGATCACGTGGCTATCATGCACTGATCACTTGGCTGGACATACACTGATCACGTGCCTGGTCATGCACTGATCACATGGCTGATCATGCAGTGATCACGTGGCTGTCATGAACTACTCACGTGGCTGATCATGCAATGATCACGTAACTACCATGTACAGGTCACGTGAATGATCATACACCCATCAGGTGACTGATCATGCACTGGTCACGTGGCTATCATGCACTGATCACGAGAATGATCATGCACTCTTCAGGTCTATATCATGCACTGATCACATGACTGCCCGTGCACTGATCACGTGGATGATCATACACTAATCTTGTGACAGATCATGCACTGATCACGTGGCTGATCATGCACTGATACCGTGACTGAGTATGGACTGATCACATGACTATCCTGTAGTGATCACGTGACTTAATGGCGCTGATCATGTGACTGATCATGCGCTGATCTTGTTTGCTATCATACACTGATCATGTGCCTCTGGAGGCAATAAACAAAGAGCTGAATAGGCATGAATCAAACATTCAGCAGGCAATAATCATGGAAAACAGGTGTGAGGAATCATGCTGCTCAGCTGGCAATAATCAAGCAGCTGAGCAGGCAGGAATTACGCAGCACAGCTGGCAATTGTCAAGCAGATGACAGGCAGGAATCGTGCAGCTCAGCTGGCAATTGTCAAGCAGATGAGCAGACAGTAATCACGCAGCTCAGCAGGCCCAGATCACGTGACTGAGCATGCACTGTTCACGTGGCTGATCATACACTGATCACGTGATGATCATGCACTGATCACTTGGATATCATGCACTGATCACGTGGCTGATCATACACTGTTCACGTGTCTGACCATGCACTGATCACGTGGCTGATCATACACTGCTCACGTAACTGATCATGCACTGATCACGTGGCTATCATGCTCTGCTCACGTGGCTGATCATGCAACGATCACGTGGCAACCATGTACTTGTCACGTGACTGATCATGCACTGATCACGTAATTGATCCTGCACTGATCACGTGGCTCATCACGCACTGATCACGTGGCTGATCACACATGTATCACGTGACTGACCATGCACTGATCACGTGGCTCTCATGCACTGATCACGTGGCTATCATGCACTGATCACTTGGCTGATCATGCACTGATCACGTGACTGATCATGCACTGATCTCATGTCTGATCATGCACTGATCACGTGGCTATCATGCACTGCTCACGTGGCTGATCATGCCATGATCACGCAGCTACCATGTACTGGTCACATGACTGATCATGCACTGATCACGTGACTGATCATGCAGTGATCACGTGGCGATCATGAACTACTCACGTGGCTGATCATGCAATGATCACGAGACTGATCATGCACTGTTCACGTCTATATCATGCACTGATCACATGACTGCCCATGCACTGATCACGTGGATGATCATACACTAATCTTGTGACAGATCATGCACTGATCATGTGACTGATCATGCGCTGATCTTGTTTGCTATCATACACTGATCATGTGCCTCTGGAAGCAATAAACAAAGAGCTGAGTAGGCATGAATCAAACATTCAGCAGGCAATAATCATGGAACACAGGTGTGAGGAATCATGCTGCTCAGCTGGCAATAATCAAGCAGCTGAGCAGGCGGGAATTACGCAGCACAGCTGGCAATTGTCAAGCAGATGACAGGCAGGAATCGTGCAGCTCAGCTGGCAATTGTCAAGCAGATGAGCAGACAGTAATCACGCAGCTCAGCAGGCCCAGATCACGTGACTGAGCATGCACTGTTCACGTGGCTGATCATACACTGATCACGTGATGATCATGTACTGATCACTTGGATATCATGCACTGATCACGTAGCTGATCATACACTGTTCACGTGCTTGACCATGCACTGATCACGTGGCTGATCATACACTGCTCACGTAACTGATCATGCACTGATCACGTGGCTATCATGCACTGATCACGTGGCTGAACATGCACAGTTCACGTGGCTGATCACACACCTGTCACCTGACATAACATGCACTGATCACGTGGCACTCATGCACTGATCACGTGGCTGATCATACTCTGCTCACGTAACTGATCATGCACACATCACGTGGCTATCATGCACTTCTCACGTGGCTCCTCATGGAATGATCACGTAACTACCATATACTGGTAACGTGACTGATCATGCACAGATCACGTAAATGATCATGCACTGTTCACGTGACTGATCATGTACTGATCACGTGACTGATCATGCACTGATCACGTGGCTATCATGCTCTGCTCATGTGGCTGATCATGCAAGGATCACGTAGCAACCATGTACTTGTCACGTGACTGATCATGCACTGATCACGTAATTGATCCTGCACTGATCACGTGGCTCATCATGCGCTGATCACGTGGCTGATCACACATGTATCACGTGACTGATCATGCAGTGATCATGTGGCTATCATGCACTGATCACATAGCTATCATGAACTGATCACGTGGCTGATCACGCAATGATCACGTAGCTACCATGTACTGGTCATGTGACTGATCATGCACTGATCACGTAATTGATCCTGCACTGATCACATGGCTCATCACGCACTGATCCGGTGGCTGATCACACTGATCACGTGACTGATCATGTACAGATCACGTAAATAATCATGAAGTGATCACGTGGCTATCCTGCACTGATCACGTGGATAACATGCACTGATCACGTGGCTGATTACACACGTATCACGTGACTAATCATGCACTGATCACGTGGCTATCATGCACTGATCACGTGGCTATCATGCACTGATCACGTGGCTGATCATGCAATGATCACGGAGCTGCCATGCACTGGTCACGTGACTGATCATGCACTGATCAGGTAATTGATCATGCACTGATCATGTGACTGATCATGCACAGATCACGTAACTGATCATGCAGAGATCACGTGACTGATCATGCACTGATCACGTGGCTATCATGCACTGCTCACGTGGCTGATCATGCAATGATCACGCAGCTACCATGTACTTGTCACATGACTGATCATGCACTGATCACATAATTGATCATGCACTGATCACCTGGCTTATCATGCATTGATCATGTGACTGATCATGTGCTGATCATGTTTGGTGTCACACACTGATCATGTGCCTATGGAGGCAATGAACATAGAGCTGAGTAGGCAGGAATCAGTCAGCAGGCTATAATCATGTAATTCACCTCTGAGAAATCATGCTGCTGAGCTGGCAATAATCAAGTAGATGAGCAGGCAGGAACTACGCAGCACAGGTGGCAATTGTCAAGCAGCTGACAGGCAGGAATCGTGCAGCTCAGCTGGCAATTGTCAAGCAGATGAGCAGACAGTAATCACGCAGCTCAGCAGGCCCTGATCACGTGACTGAGCATGCACTGTTCACGTGGCTGATCACACACCTATCACATGACTGATCATGCACTGATCATGTGAATGATCATGCACTGATCACGTGGCTATCATGCACTGATCACTTGGCTGACATACACTGATCACGTGCCTGGTCATGCACTGATCACGTGGCTGATCATGCACTGATCACGTGACTGATCATGCACTGATCTCGTGTCTGATCATGCACTGATCACGTGGCTATCATGCACTGCTCACGTGGCTGATCATGCCATGATCACGCAGCTACCATGTACTGGTCACATGACTGATCAGGCACTGATCACGTGACTGATCATGCAGTGATCACGTGGCTATCATGAACTACTCACGTGGCTGATCATGCAATGATCATGTAGCTACCATGTACAGGTCACGTGAATGATCATACACCCATCAGGTGACTGATCATGCACTGATCACGTGGCTATCATGCACTGATCACGAGACTGATCATGCACTGTTCACGTCTATATCATGCACTGATCACATGACTGCCTGTGCACTGATCATGTGGATGATCACACACTAATCTTGTGACAGATCATGCACTGATCACGTGGCTGATCATGCACTGATACCGTGACTGAGCATGGACTGATCACATGACTATCATGTAGTGATCACGTGACTTAATGGCGCTGATCATGTGACTGATCATGCGCTGATCATGTTTGCTATCATACACTGATCATGTGCCTCTGGAGGCAATAAACAAAGAGCTGAGTAGGCACGAATCAAACAGTCAGCAGGCAATAATCATGGAACTCAGGTGTGAGGAATCATGCTGCTCAGCTGGCAATAATCAAGCAGCTGAGCAGGCAGGAATTACGCAGCACAGCTGGCAATTGTCAAGCAGATGACAGGCAGGAATCGTGCAGCTCAGCTGGCAATTGTCAAGCAGATGAGCAGACAGTAATCACGCAGCTCAGCAGGCCCAGATCACGGGACTGAGCATGCACTGTTCACGTGGCTGATCATACACTGATCACGTGATGATCATGCACTGATCACTTGGATATCATGCACTGATCACGTGGCTGATCATACACTGTTCACGTGTCTGACCATGCACTGATCACGTGGCTGACCATACACTGCTCACGTAACTGATCATGCACTGATCACGTGGCTATCATGCACTGATCACGTGGCTGAACATGCACTGTTCACGTGGCTGATCACACACCTGTCACGTGACATATCATGCACTGATCACGTGGCACTCATGCACTGATCACGTGGCTGATCATACTCTGCTCACGTAACTCATGCACACATCACGTGGCTATCATGCACTGCTCACGTGGCTCGTCATGGAATGATCGCGTAGCAACCATATACTGGTAACGTGACTGATCATGCAAAGATCACGTAAATGATCATGCACTGATCACGTGACTGATCATGTACTGATCACGTGACTGATCATGCACTGACCACGTGGCTATCATGCTCTTCTCACGTGGCTGATCATGCAATGATCATGTAGCTACCATGTACTGGTCACGTGACTGATCATACACTGATCACGTAATTGATCCTGCACTGATCACGTGGCTCATCATGCACTGATCACGTGGCTGATCACACATGTATCACGTGACTGATCATGCACTGATCACGTGGCTCTCATGCACTGATCACGTGGCTGTCATGCACTGATCACGTGGGTATCATGCACTGATCACGTGGCTGATCACACACGTATCACATGACTGATCATGCACTGATCACGTGGCTATCATGCACTGATCACGTGGCTATCATTCACTGATAATGTGGCTGATCAGGCAATGATCACGTAGCTACCATGTACTGGTCACGTGACTGATCATGCACTGATCACGTAATTGATCATGCACTGATCATGTGGCTGATCATGCACTGATCACGTGGCTGATCATACACTGATCACATAACTGATCATGCACTGATCACGTGACTGATCATGCACTGATCACGTGGCTATCATGCACTGATCACTTGGCTGGACATACACTGATCACGTGCCTGGTCATGCACTTATCACGTGGCTGATCATGCAGTGATCACGTGGCTGTCATGAACTACTCACGTGGCTGATCATGCAATGATCACGTAACTACCATGTACAGGTCACGTGAATGATCATACACCCATCAGGTGACTGATCATGCACTGATCACGTGGCTATCATGCACTGATCACGAGACTGATCATGCACTGATCAGGTCTATATCATGCACTGATCACATGACTGCCCATGCACTGATCACGTGGATGATCATACACTAATCTTGTGACAGATCATGCACTGATCACGTGGCTGATCATGCACTGATACCGTGACTGAGCATGGACTGATCACATGACTATCATGTAGTGATCACGTGACTTAATGGCGCTGATCATGTGACTGATCATGTGCTGATCTTGTTTGCTATCATACACTGATCATGTGCCTCTGGAGGCAATAAACAAAGAGCTGAGTAGGCATGAATCAAACATTCAGCAGGCAATAATCATGGAACACAGTTGTGAGGAATCATGCTGCTCAGCTGGCAATAATCAAGCAGCTGAGCAGGCAGGAATTACGCAGCACAGCTGGCAATTGTCAAGCAGATGACAGGCAGGAATCGTGCAGCTCAGCTGGCAATTGTCAAGCAGATGAGCAGACAGTAATCACGCAGCTCAGCAGGCCCAGATCACGTGACTGAGCATGCACTGTTCACGTGGCTGATCATACACTGATCACGTGATGATCATGCACTGATCACTTGGATATCATGCACTGATCACGTGGCTGATCATACACTGTTCACGTGTCTGACCATGCACTGATCACGTGGCTGATCATACACTGCTCACGTAACTGATCATGCACTGATCACGTGGCTATCATGCTCTGCTCACGTGGCTGATCATGCAACGATCACGTAGCAACCATGTACTGGTCACGTGACTGATCATGCACTGATCACGTAATTGATCCTGCACTGATCACGTGGCTCATCATGCACTGATCACGTGGCTGATCACACATGTATCACGTGACTGACTATGCACTGATCACATGGCTCTCATGCACTGATCACGTGGCTATCATGCACTGATCACTTGGCTGGACATACACTGATCACGTGCCTGGTCATGCACTGATCACGTGGCTGATCATGCACTGATCACGTGACTGATCATGCACTGATCTCGTGTCTGATCATGCACTGATCACGTGGCTATCATGCACTGCTCACGTGGCTGATCATGCCATGATCACGCAGCTACCATGTACTGGTCACATGACTGATCATGCACTGATCACGTGACTGATCATGCAGTGATCACGTGGCGATCATGAACTACTCACGTGGCTGATCATGCAATGCTCACGAGACTGATCATGCACTGTTCACGCCTATATCATGCACTGATAACATGACTGCCCGTGCACTGATCACGTGGATGATCATACACTAATCTTGTGACAGATCATGCACTGATCACGTGGCTGATCATGCACTGATACCGTGACTGAGCATGGACTGATCACATGACTATCATGTAGTGATCACGTGACTTAATGGCACTGATCATGTGACTGATCATGCGCTGATCATGTTTGCTATCATACACTGATCATGTGCCTCTGGAGGCAATAAACAAAGAGCTGAGTAGGCACGAATCAAACAGTCAGCAGGCAATAATCATGGAACACAGGTGTGAGGAATCATGCTGCTCAGCTGGCAATAATCAAGCAGCTGAGCAGGCAGGAATCGTGCAGCTCAGCTGGCAATTGTCAAGCAGATGAGCAGACAGTAATCACGCAGCTCAGCAGGCCCAGATCACGTGACTGAGCATGCACTGTTCACGTGGCTGATCATACACTGATCACGTGATGATCATGTACTGATCACTTGGATATCATGCACTGATCACGTGGCTGATCATACACTGTTCACGTGTCTGACCATGCACTGATCACGTGGCTGATCATACACTGCTCACGTAACTGATCATGCACTGATCACGTGGCTATCATGCACTGATCACGTGGCTGAACATGCACTGTTCACGTGGCTGATCACACACCTGTCACCTGACATAACATGCACTGATCACGTGGCACTCATGCACTGATCACGTGGCTGATCATACTCTGCTCACGTAACTGATCATGCACACATCACGTGGCTATCATGCACTTCTCACGTGGCTGATCATGGAATGATCACGTAACTACCATATACTGGTAACGTGACTGATCATGCACAGATCACATAAATGATCATGCACTGTTCACGTGACTGATCATGTACTGATCACGTGACTGATCATGCACTGATCACGTGGCTATCATGCTCTGCTCATGTGGCTGATCATGCAAGGATCACGTAACAACCATGTACTGGTCACGTGACTGATCATGCACTGATCACGTAATTGATCATGCACTGATCACGTGGCTCATCATGCACTGATCACGTGGCTGATCACACATGTATCACGTGACTGATCATGCACTGATCATGTGGCTATCATGCACTGATCACATGGCTATCATGAACTGATCACGTGGCTGATCATGCACTGATCACGTGGCTACCATGTACTGGTCACGTGACTGATCATGCACTGATCACGTAATTGATCCTGCACTGATCACATGGCTGATCATGCACTGATGCGGTGGCTGATCACACTGATCACGTGACTGATCATGCACTGATCACGTGAATGACCATGCACTGATCACGTGGCTATCCTGCACTGATCACGTGGCTATCATGCACTGATCACGTGGCTGATCACACACTGATCACGTGACTGATCATGCACTGATCACGTGACTGATCATGCACTGATCACGTGGCTGATCATGCACTGATCACGTGACTGATCATGCACTGATCACGTGACTGATCATGCACTGATCACGTGACTGATCATGCACTGATCACTGATCATGGCTGATCATGCACTGATCACTGTGACTGATCATGCACTGATCACGTAATTGATCATGCACTGATCACGTGGCTTATCATGCACTGATCATGTGACTGATCATGTGCTGATCATGTTTGGTGTCACACACTGATCATGTGCCTATGGAGGCAATGAACATAGAGCTGAGTAGGCAGGAATCAGTCAGCAGGCTATAATCATGTAATTCACCTCTGAGAAATCATGCTGCTGAGCTGGCAATAATCAAGCATGATGAGCAGGCAGGAATCGTGCAGCTCAGCTGGCAATTGTCAAGCAGATGAGCAGACAGTAATCACGCAGCTCAGCATGCACTGATCACGTGACTGATCATGCACTGATCACGTGGCTGATCACACACTGATCACGTGACTGATCATGCACTGATCACGTGACTGATCATGCACTGATCACGTGGCTATCATGCACTGATCACGTGGCTGACATACACTGATCACGTGCCTGATCATGCACTGATCACGTGGCTGATCATGCACTGATCACGTGACTGATCATGCACTGATCACGTGTCTGATCATGCACTGATCACGTGGCTATCATGCACTGCTCACGTGGCTGATCATGCCATGATCACGCAGCTACCATGTACTGGTCACATGACTGATCATGCACTGATCACGTGACTGATCATGCAGTGATCACGTGGCTATCATGCACTACTCACGTGGCTGATCATGCAATGATCATGTAGCTACCATGTACAGGTCACGTGAATGATCATACACCCATCAGGTGACTGATCATGCACTGATCACGTGGCTATCATGCACTGATCACGAGACTGATCATGCACTGATCACGTCTATATCATGCACTGATCACATGACTGCCCATGCACTGATCACGTGGATGATCATACACTAATCATGTGACAGATCATGCACTGATCACGTGGCTGATCATGCACTGATACCGTGACTGAGCATGGACTGATCACATGACTATCATGTAGTGATCACGTGACTTAATGGCGCTGATCATGTGACTGATCATGCGCTGATCATGTTTGCTATCATACACTGATCATGTGCCTCTGGAGGCAATAAACAAAGAGCTGAGTAGGCACGAATCAAACAGTCAGCAGGCAATAATCATGGAACTCAGGTGTGAGGAATCATGCTGCTCAGCTGGCAATAATCAAGCAGCTGAGCAGGCAGGAATTACGCAGCACAGCTGGCAATTGTCAAGCAGATGACAGGCAGGAATCGTGCAGCTCAGCTGGCAATTGTCAAGCAGATGAGCAGACAGTAATCACGCAGCTCAGCAGGCCCAGATCACGGGACTGAGCATGCACTGTTCACGTGGCTGATCATACACTGATCACGTGATGATCATGCACTGATCACTTGGATATCATGCACTGATCACGTGGCTGATCAGACACTGTTCACGTGTCTGACCATGCACTGATCACGTGGCTGATCATACACTGCTCACGTAACTGATCATGCACTGATCACGTGGCTATCATGCACTGATCACGTGGCTGAACATGCACTGTTCACGTGGCTGATCACACACCTGTCACGTGACATATCATGCACTGATCACGTGGCACTCATGCACTGATCACGTGGCTGATCATACTCTGCTCACGTAACTCATGCACACATCACGTGGCTATCATGCACTGCTCACGTGGCTCGTCATGGAATGATCACGTAGCAACCATATACTGGTCACGTGACTGATCATGCAAAGATCACGTAAATGATCATGCACAGTTCACGTGACTGATCATGTACTGATCACGTGACTGATCATGCACTGATCACGTGGCTATCATGCTCTGCTCACGTGGCTGATCATGCAATGATCACGTAGCAACCATGTACTGGTCACGTGACTGATCATGCACTGATCACGTAATTGATCCTGCACTGATCACGTGGCTCATCATGCACTGATCACGTGGCTGATCACACATGTATCACGTGACTGATCATGCACTGATCACGTGGCTCTCATTCACTGATCACGTGGCTGTCATGCACTGATCACGTGGATATCATGCACTGATCACGTGGCTGATCACACACGTATCACATGACTGATCATGCACTGATCACGGGCTATCATGCACTGATCACGTGGCTATCATGCACTGATCACGTGGCTGATCATGCACTGATCACGTAGCTACCATGCACTGATCACGTGACTGATCATGCACTGATCACGGCTGATCATGCACTGATCACGTGGCTGATCATGCACTGATCACGTGGCTGATCATGCACTGATCACGTGACTGATCATGCACTGATCACGTGACTGATCATGCACTGATCACGTGGCTATCATGCACTGATCACGTGGCTGATCATGCACTGATCACGTGCCTGATCATGCACTGATCACGTGGCTGATCATGCACTGATCACGTGGCTATCATGCACTACTCACGTGGCTGATCATGCAATGATCACGTAGCTACCATGTACAGGTCACGTGAATGATCATACACCCATCAGGTGACTGATCATGCACTGATCACGTGGCTATCATGCACTGATCACGTGACTGATCATGCACTGATCACGTCTATATCATGCACTGATCACATGACTGCCCATGCACTGATCACGTGGATGATCATACACTAATCTTGTGACAGATCATGCACTGATCACGTGGCTGATCATGCACTGATACCGTGACTGAGCATGGACTGATCACATGACTATCATGTAGTGATCACGTGACTTAATGGCGCTGATCATGTGACTGATCATGCGCTGATCATGTTTGCTATCATACACTGATCATGTGCCTCTGGAGGCAATAAACAAAGAGCTGAGTAGGCATGAATCAAACAGTCAGCAGGCAATAATCATGGAACTCAGGTGTGAGGAATCATGCTGCTCAGCTGGCAATAATCAAGCAGCTGAGCAGGCAGGAATTACGCAGCACAGCTGGCAATTGTCAAGCAGATGACAGGCAGGAATCGTGCAGCTCAGCTGGCAATTGTCAAGCAGATGAGCAGACAGTAATCACGCAGCTCAGCAGGCCCAGATCACGTGACTGAGTATGCACTGTTCACGTGGCTGATCATACACTGATCACGTGATGATCATGCACTGATCACTGGATATCATGCACTGATCACGTGGCTGATCATACACTGTTCACGTGTCTGACCATGCACTGATCACGTGGCTGATCATACACTGATCACGTAACTGATCATGCACTGATCACGTGGCTATCATGCACTGATCACGTGGCTGATCATGCACGATCACGTAGCAACCATGTACTGGTCACGTGACTGATCATGCACTGATCACGTAATTGATCATGCACTGATCACGTGGCTCATCATGCACTGATCACGTGGCTGATCACACATGATCACGTGACTGATCATGCACTGATCACGTGGCTATCATGCACTGATCACGTGGCTATCATGCACTGATCACGTGGCTGATCATGCACTGATCACGTGCCTGATCATGCACTGATCACGTGGCTGATCATGCACTGATCACGTGACTGATCATGCACTGATCACGTGACTGATCATGCACTGATCACGTGGCTATCATGCACTGATCACGTGGCTGATCATGCATGATCACGCAGCTACCATGTACTGGTCACATGACTGATCATGCACTGATCACGTGACTGATCATGCACTGATCACGTGGCTGATCATGCACTGATCACGTGGCTGATCATGCACTGATCACGAGACTGATCATGCACTGATCACGTCTATATCATGCACTGATCACATGACTGCCCATGCACTGATCACGTGGATGATCACACACTAATCTTGTGACAGATCATGCACTGATCACGTGGCTGATCATGCACTGATACCGTGACTGAGCATGGACTGATCACATGACTATCATGTAGTGATCACGTGACTTAATGGCACTGATCATGTGACTGATCATGCGCTGATCATGTTTGCTATCATACACTGATCATGTGCCTCTGGAGGCAATAAACAAAGAGCTGAGTAGGTACGAATCAAACAGTCAGCAGGCAATAATCATGGAACTCAGGTGTGAGGAATCATGCTGCTCAGCTGGCAATAATCAAGCAGCTGAGCAGGCAGGAATCGTGCAGCTCAGCTGGCAATTGTCAAGCAGATGAGCAGACAGTAATCACGCAGCTCAGCAGGCCCAGATCACGTGACTGAGCATGCACTGTTCACGTGGCTGATCATACACTGATCACGTGATGATCATGCACTGATCACTTGGATATCATGCACTGATCACGTGGCTGATCATACACTGTTCACGTGTCTGACCATGCACTGATCACGTGGCTGATCATACACTGCTCACGTAACTGATCATGCACTGATCACGTGGCTATCATGCACTGATCACGTGGCTGAACATGCACTGTTCACGTGGCTGATCACACACCTGTCACGTGACATATCATGCACTGATCACGTGGCACTCATGCACTGATCACGTGGCTGATCATACTCTGCTCACGTAACTGATCATGCACACATCACGTGGCTATCATGCACTGCTCACGTGGCTGCTCATGGAATGATCACGTAGCTACCATATACTGGTCACGTGACTGATCATGCACAGATCACGTAAATGATCATGCACTGTTCACGTGACTGATCATGTACTGATCACGTGACTGATCATGCACTGATCACGTGGCTATCATGCACTGCTCACGTGGCTGATCATGCAATGATCACGTAGCAACCATGTACTGGTCACGTGACTGATCATGCACTGATCACGTAATTGATCCTGCACTGATCACGTGGCTCATCATGCACTGATCACGTGGCTGATCACACATGTATCACGTGACTGATCATGCACTGATCACGTGGCTATCATGCACTGATCACGTAGCTATCATGCACTGATCACGTGGCTGATCATGCACTGATCACGTGGCTATCATGTACTGGTCACGTGACTGATCATGCACTGATCACGTGATTGATCATGCACTGATCACGTGGCTGATCATGCACTGATCACGTGGCTGATCACACTGATCACGTGACTGATCATGCACTGATCACGTGACTGATCATGCACTGATCACGTGGCTGATCATGCACTGATCACGTGGCTATCATGCACTGATCACGTGGCTGATCATACACTGATCACGTGACTGATCATGCACTGATCACGTGACTGATCATGCACTGATCACGTGGCTGATCATGCACTGATCACGTGGCTATCATGCACTGATCACGTGGCTGATCACATGCACTGATCACGTGACTGATCATGCACTGATCACGTAACTGATCATGCACTGATCACGTGGCTATCATGCACTGATCACGTGGATATCATGCACTGATCACGTGGCTGATCACACATATCACGTGACTGATCATGCACTGATCACGTGGCTATCATGCACTGATCACGTGGCTATCATGCACTGATCACGTGGCTGATCATGCAATGATCACGGAGCTGCCATGCACTGGTCACGTGACTGATCATGCACTGATCACGTAATTGATCATGCACTGATCACGTGACTGATCATGCACTGATCACGTGACTGATCATGCACTGATCACGTGACTGATCATGCACTGATCACGTGGCTATCATGCACTGATCACGTGGCTGATCATGCACTGATCACGCAGCTACCATGTACTGTCACATGACTGATCATGCACTGATCACGTAACTGATCATGCACTGATCACGTGGCTTATCATGCACTGATCATGTGACTGATCATGTGCTGATCATGTTTGGTGTCACACACTGATCATGTGCCTATGGAGGCAATGATAGAGCTGAGTAGGCAGGAATCAGTCAGCAGGCTATAATCATGAACTCTGAGAAATCATGCTGCAGCTGGCAATAATCAAGTAGATGAGCAGGCAGGAATTACGCAGCACAGGTGGCAATTGTCAAGCAGCTGACAGGCAGGAATCGTGCAGCTCAGCTGGCAATTGTCAAGCAGATGAGCAGACAGTAATCACGCTCAGCAGGCCCTGATCACGTGACTGATCATGCACTGATCACGTGGCTGATCACACACTGATCACGTGACTGATCATGCACTGATCACGTGACTGATCATGCACTGATCACGTGGCTATCATGCACTGATCACGTGGCTGACATACACTGATCACGTGCCTGATCATGCACTGATCACGTGGCTGATCATGCACTGATCACGTGACTGATCATGCACTGATCACGTGTCTGATCATGCACTGATCACGTGGCTATCATGCACTGCTCACGTGGCTGATCATGCCATGATCACGCATCTACCATGTACTGGTCACATGACTGATCATGCACTGATCACGTGACTGATCATGCAGTGATCATGTGGCTATCATGCACTACTCACGTGGCTGAGCATACAATGATCATGTAGCTACCATGTACAGGTCACGTGAATGATCATACACCCATCAGGTGACTGATCATGCACTGATCACGTGGCTATCATGCACTGATCACGAGACTGATCATGCACTGATCACGTCTATATCATGCACTGATCACATGACTGCCCATGCACTGATCACGTGGATGATCATACACTAATCTTGTGACAGATCATGCACTGATCACGTGGCTGATCATGCACTGATACCGTGAGTGAGCATGGACTGATCACATGACTATCATGTAGTGATCACGTGACTTAATGGCTCTGATCATGTGACTGATCATGCGCTGATCATGTTTGCAATCATACACTGATCATGTGCCTCTGGAGGCAATAAACAAAGAGCTGAGTAGGCACGAATCAAACAGTCAGCAGGCAATAATCATGGAACTCAGCTGTGAGGAATCATGCTGCTCAGCTGGCAATAATCAAGCAGCTGAGCAGGCAGGAATTACGCAGCACAGCTGGCAATTGTCAAGCAGATGACAGGCAGGAATCGTGCAGCTCAGCTGGCAATTGTCAAGCAGATGAGCAGACAGTAATCACGCAGCTCAGCAGGCCCAGATCACGTGACTGAGCATGCACTGTTCACGTGGCTGATCATACACTGATCACGTGATGATCATGCACTGATCACTTGGATATCATGCACTGATCACGTGGCTGATCATACACTGTTCACGTGTCTGACCATGCACTGATCACGTGGCTGATCATACACTGCTCACGTAACTGATCATGCACTGATCACGTGGCTATCATGCACTGATCACGTGGCTGAACATGCACTGTTCACGTGGCTGATCACACACCTGTCACGTGACATATCATGCACTGATCACGTGGCACTCATGCACTGATCACGTGGCTGATCATACTCTGCTCACGTAACTCATGCACACATCACGTGGCTATCATGCACTGCTCACGTGGCTCGTCATGGAATGATCACGTAGCTACCATATACTGGTCACGTGACTGATCATGCACAGATCACGTAAATGATCATGCACTGTTCACGTGACTGATCATGTACTGATCACGTGACTGATCATGCACTGATCACGTGGCTATCATGCTCTGCTCACGTGGCTGATCATGCAATGATCACGTAGCAACCATGTACTGGTCACGTGACTGATCATGCACTGATCACGTAATTGATCCTGCACTGATCACGTGGCTCATCATGCACTGATCACGTGGCTGATCACACATGTATCACGTGACTGATCATGCACTGATCACGTGGCTCTCATGCACTGATCACGTGGCTATCATGCACTGATCACGTGGCTATCATGCACTGATCACGTGGCTGATCATGCAATGATCACGTAGCTATCATGCACTGATCACGTGACTGATCATGCACTGATCACGTAATTGATCATGCACTGATCACGTGGCTGATCATGCACTGATCACGTGGCTGATCACACTGATCACGTGACTGATCATGCACTGATCACGTGACTGATCATGCACTGATCACGTGGCTATCATGCACTGATCACGTGGCTATCATGCACTGATCACGTGGCTGATCACACACTGATCACGTGACTGATCATGCACTGATCACGTGGCTATCATGCACTGATCACGTGGCTATCATGCACTGATCACGTGGCTGATCATGCACTGATCACGGAGCTGCCATGCACTGATCACGTGACTGATCATGCACTGATCACGTGATTGATCATGCACTGATCACGTGACTGATCATGCACTGATCACGTGACTGATCATGCACTGATCACGTGACTGATCATGCACTGATCACGTGGCTATCATGCACTGATCACGTGGCTGATCATGCACTGATCACGCAGCTACCATGCACTGTCACATGACTGATCATGCACTGATCACATGACTGATCATGCACTGATCACGTGGCTTATCATGCACTGATCATGTGACTGATCATGTGCTGATCATGTTTGGTGTCATACACTGATCATGTGCCTCTGGAGGCAATGAACATAGAGCTGAGTAGGCAGGAATCAGTCAGCAGGCTATAATCATGGAACTCACCTCTGAGAAATCATGCTGCTCAGCTGGCAATAATCAAGTAGATGAGCAGGCAGGAATTACGCAGCACAGGTGGCAATTGTCAAGCAGATGACAGGCAGGAATCGTGCAGCTCAGCTGGCAATTGTCAAGCAGATGAGCAGACAGTAATCACGCAGCTCAGCAGGCCCTGATCACGTGACTGAGCATGCACTGTTCACGTGGCTGATCACACACTGATCACGTGACTGATCATGCACTGATCACGTGACTGATCATGCACTGATCACGTGGCTATCATGCACTGATCACGTGGCTGATCATGCACTGATCACGTGGCTGATCATGCACTGATCACGTGGCTGATCATGCACTGATCACGTGACTGATCATGCACTGATCACGTGGCTGATCATGCACTGATCACGTGGCTATCATGCACTGATCACGTGGCTGATCATGCATGATCACGCAGCTACCATGCACTGATCACGTGACTGATCATGCACTGATCACGTGACTGATCATGCACTGATCACGTGACTGATCATGCACTGATCACGTGGCTATCATGCACTGCTCACGTGGCTGATCATGCATGATCACGCAGCTACCATGCACTGGTCACATGACTGATCATGCACTGATCACGTGACTGATCATGCACTGATCACGTGGCTATCATGCACTACTCACGTGGCTGATCATGCAATGATCATGTAGCTACCATGTACAGGTCACGTGAATGATCATACACCCATCAGGTGACTGATCATGCACTGATCACGTGGCTATCATGCACTGATCACTAGACTGATCATGCACTGATCACGTCTATATCATGCACTGATCACATGACTGCCCATGCACTGATCACGTGGATGATCATACACTAATCATGTGACAGATCATGCACTGATCACGTGGCTGATCATGCACTGATACCGTGACTGAGCATGGACTGATCACATGACTATCATGTAGTGATCACGTGACTTAATGGCGCTGATCATGTGACTGATCATGCGCTGATCATGTTTGCTATCATACACTGATCATGTGCCTCTGGAGGCAATAAACAAAGAGCTGAGTAGGCACGAATCAAACAGTCAGCAGGCAATAATCATGGAACTCAGGTGTGAGGAATCATGCTGCTCAGCTGGCAATAATCAAGCAGCTGAGCAGGCAGGAATTACGCAGCACAGCTGGCAATTGTCAAGCAGATGACAGGCAGGAATCGTGCAGCTCAGCTGGCAATTGTCAAGCAGATGAGCAGACAGTAATCACGCAGCTCAGCAGGCCCAGATCACGTGACTGAGCATGCACTGTTCACGTGGCTGATCATACACTGATCACGTGATGATCATGCACTGATCACTTGGATATCATGCACTGATCACGTGGCTGATCATACACTGTTCACGTGTCTGACCATGCACTGATCACGTGGCTGATCATACACTGCTCACGTAACTGATCATGCACTGATCACGTGGCTATCATGCACTGATCACGTGGCTGATCATGCACTGATCACGTGGCTATCATGCACTGATCACGTGACTGATCATGCACTGATCACGTAATTGATCATGCACTGATCACGTGGCTGATCATGCACTGATCACGTGGCTGATCACACATGATCACGTGACTGATCATGCACTGATCACGTGGCTATCATGCACTGATCACGTGGCTGATCATGCACTGATCACGTGGCTATCATGCACTGATCACGTGGCTGATCATGCATGATCACGTAGCTATCATGCACTGGTCACGTGACTGATCATGCACTGATCACGTGACTGATCATGCACTGATCACGTGGCTATCATGCACTATCACGTGGCTGATCATGCACTGATCACGAGACTGATCATGCACTGATCACGTCTATATCATGCACTGATCACATGACTGCCCATGCACTGATCACGTGGATGATCATACACTAATCTTGTGACAGATCATGCACTGATCACGTGGCTGATCATGCACTGATACCGTGACTGAGCATGGACTGATCACATGACTATCATGTAGTGATCACGTGACTTAATGGCACTGATCATGTGACTGATCATGCGCTGATCATGTTTGCTATCATACACTGATCATGTGCCTCTGGAGGCAATAAACAAAGAGCTGAGTAGGCACGAATCAAACAGTCAGCAGGCAATAATCATGGAACTCAGGTGTGAGGAATCATGCTGCTCAGCTGGCAATAATCAAGCAGCTGAGCAGGCAGGAATCGTGCAGCTCAGCTGGCAATTGTCAAGCAGATGAGCAGACAGTAATCACGCAGCTCAGCAGGCCCAGATCACGTGACTGAGCATGCACTGTTCACGTGGCTGATCATACACTGATCACGTGATGATCATGCACTGATCACTTGGATATCATGCACTGATCACGTGGCTGATCATACACTGTTCACGTGTCTGACCATGCACTGATCACGTGGCTGATCATACACTGCTCACGTAACTGATCATGCACTGATCACGTGGCTATCATGCACTGATCACGTGGCTGAACATGCACTGTTCACGTGGCTGATCACACACCTGTCACGTGACATATCATGCACTGATCACGTGGCACTCATGCACTGATCACGTGGCTGATCATACTCTGCTCACGTAACTGATCATGCACACATCACGTGGCTATCATGCACTGCTCACGTGGCTGTCATGGAATGATCACGTAGCTACCATATACTGGTCACGTGACTGATCATGCACAGATCACGTAAATGATCATGCACTGTTCACGTGACTGATCATGTACTGATCACGTGACTGATCATGCACTGATCACGTGGCTATCATGCACTGCTCACGTGGCTGATCATGCAATGATCACGTAGCAACCATGTACTGGTCACGTGACTGATCATGCACTGATCACGTAATTGATCATGCACTGATCACGTGGCTCATCATGCACTGATCACGTGGCTGATCACACATGTATCACGTGACTGATCATGCACTGATCACGTGGCTATCATGCACTGATCACGTGGCTATCATGCACTGATCACGTGGCTGATCATGCACTGATCACGTGGCTATCATGCACTGATCACGTGACTGATCATGCACTGATCACGTGATTGATCATGCACTGATCACGTGGCTGATCATGCACTGATCACGTGGCTGATCACACTGATCACGTGACTGATCATGCACTGATCACGTGACTGATCATGCACTGATCACGTGGCTATCATGCACTGATCACGTGGCTATCATGCACTGATCACGTGGCTGATCATACACTGATCACGTGACTGATCATGCACTGATCACGTGACTGATCATGCACTGATCACGTGGCTATCATGCACTGATCACGTGGCTATCATGCACTGATCACGTGGCTGATCACACTGATCACGTGACTGATCATGCACTGATCACGTGACTGATCATGCACTGATCACGTGGCTATCATGCACTGATCACGTGGCTATCATGCACTGATCACGTGGCTGATCACACACTATCACGTGACTGATCATGCACTGATCACGTGGCTATCATGCACTGATCACGTGGCTATCATGCACTGATCACGTGGCTGATCATGCAATGATCACGGAGCTGCCATGCACTGATCACGTGACTGATCATGCACTGATCAGGTAATTGATCATGCACTGATCACGTGACTGATCATGCACTGATCACGTGACTGATCATGCACTGATCACGTGACTGATCATGCACTGATCACGTGGCTATCATGCACTGATCACGTGGCTGATCATGCACTGATCACGCAGCTACCATGCACTGTCACGTGACTGATCATGCACTGATCACATAATTGATCATGCACTGATCACGTGGCTTATCATGCACTGATCATGTGACTGATCATGTGCTGATCATGTTTGGTGTCACACACTGATCATGTGCCTATGGAGGCAATGAACATAGAGCTGAGTAGGCAGGAATCAGTCAGCAGGCTATAATCATGGAACTCACCTCTGAGAAATCATGCTGCTGAGCTGGCAATAATCAAGTAGATGAGCAGGCAGGAATTACGCAGCACAGGTGGCAATTGTCAAGCAGCTGACAGGCAGGAATCGTGCAGCTCAGCTGGCAATTGTCAAGCAGATGAGCAGACAGTAATCACGCAGCTCAGCAGGCCCTGATCACGTGACTGATCATGCACTGATCACGTGGCTGATCACACACTGATCACGTGACTGATCATGCACTGATCACGTGACTGATCATGCACTGATCACGTGGCTATCATGCACTGATCACGTGGCTGACATACACTGATCACGTGCCTGATCATGCACTGATCACGTGGCTGATCATGCACTGATCACGTGACTGATCATGCACTGATCACGTGTCTGATCATGCACTGATCACGTGGCTATCATGCACTGCTCACGTGGCTGATCATGCCATGATCACGCAGCTACCATGTACTGGTCACATGACTGATCATGCACTGATCACGTGACTGATCATGCAGTGATCACGTGGCTATCATGCACTACTCACGTGGCTGATCATGCAATGATCATGTAGCTACCATGTACAGGTCACGTGAATGATCATACACCCATCAGGTGACTGATCATGCACTGATCACGTGGCTATCATGCACTGATCACGAGACTGATCATGCACTGATCACGTCTATATCATGCACTGATCACATGACTGCCCGTGCACTGATCACGTGGATGATCATACACTAATCTTGTGACAGATCATGCACTGATCACGTGGCTGATCATGCACTGATACCGTGACTGAGCATGGACTGATCACATGACTATCATGTAGTGATCACGTGACTTAATGGCGCTGATCATGTGACTGATCATGCGCTGATCATGTTTGCTATCATACACTGATCATGTGCCTCTGGAGGCAATAAACAAAGAGCTGAGTAGGCACGAATCAAACAGTCAGCAGGCAATAATCATGGAACTCAGCTGTGAGGAATCATGCTGCTCAGCTGGCAATAATCAAGCAGCTGAGCAGGCAGGAATTACGCAGCACAGCTGGCAATTGTCAAGCAGATGACAGGCAGGAATCGTGCAGCTCAGCTGGCAATTGTCAAGCAGATGAGCAGACAGTAATCACGCAGCTCAGCAGGCCCAGATCACGTGACTGAGCATGCACTGTTCACGTGGCTGATCATACACTGATCACGTGATGATCATGCACTGATCACTTGGATATCATGCACTGATCACGTGGCTGATCATACACTGTTCACGTGTCTGACCATGCACTGATCACGTGGCTGATCATACACTGCTCACGTAACTGATCATGCACTGATCACGTGGCTATCATGCACTGATCACGTGGCTGAACATGCACTGTTCACGTGGCTGATCACACACCTGTCACGTGACATATCATGCACTGATCACGTGGCACTCATGCACTGATCACGTGGCTGATCATACTCTGCTCACGTAACTCATGCACACATCACGTGGCTATCATGCACTGCTCACGTGGCTCGTCATGGAATGATCACGTAGCTACCATATACTGGTCACGTGACTGATCATGCACAGATCACGTAAATGATCATGCACTGTTCACGTGACTGATCATGTACTGATCACGTGACTGATCATGCACTGATCACGTGGCTATCATGCTCTGCTCACGTGGCTGATCATGCAATGATCACGTAGCAACCATGTACTGGTCACGTGACTGATCATGCACTGATCACGTAATTGATCCTGCACTGATCACGTGGCTCATCATGCACTGATCACGTGGCTGATCACACATGTATCACGTGACTGATCATGCACTGATCACGTGGCTCTCATGCACTGATCACGTGGCTATCATGCACTGATCACGTGGCTATCATGCACTGATCACGTGGCTGATCATGCAATGATCACGTAGCTACCATGTACTGGTCACGTGACTGATCATGCACTGATCACGTAATTGATCATGCACTGATCACGTGGCTGATCATGCACTGATCACGTGGCTGATCACACTGATCACGTGACTGATCATGCACTGATCACGTGACTGATCATGCACTGATCACGTGGCTATCATGCACTGATCACGTGGCTATCATGCACTGATCACGTGGCTGATCACACACGATCACGTGACTGATCATGCACTGATCACGTGGCTATCATGCACTGATCACGTGGCTATCATGCACTGATCACGTGGCTGATCATGCACTGATCACGGAGCTGCCATGCACTGGTCACGTGACTGATCATGCACTGATCACGTGATTGATCATGCACTGATCACGTGACTGATCATGCACTGATCACGTGACTGATCATGCACTGATCACGTGACTGATCATGCACTGATCACGTGGCTATCATGCACTGATCACGTGGCTGATCATGCACTGATCACGCAGCTACCATGTACTGTCACATGACTGATCATGCACTGATCACATAATTGATCATGCACTGATCACGTGGCTTATCATGCACTGATCATGTGACTGATCATGTGCTGATCATGTTTGGTGTCATACACTGATCATGTGCCTCTGGAGGCAATGAACATAGAGCTGAGTAGGCAGGAATCAGTCAGCAGGCTATAATCATGGAACTCACCTCTGAGAAATCATGCTGCTCAGCTGGCAATAATCAAGTAGATGAGCAGGCAGGAATTACGCAGCACAGGTGGCAATTGTCAAGCAGATGACAGGCAGGAATCGTGCAGCTCAGCTGGCAATTGTCAAGCAGATGAGCAGACAGTAATCACGCAGCTCAGCAGGCCCTGATCACGTGACTGAGCATGCACTGTTCACGTGGCTGATCATACACTGATCACGTGACTGATCATGCACTGATCACGTGACTGATCATGCACTGATCACGTGGCTATCATGCACTGATCACGTGGCTGATCATGCACTGATCACGTGGCTGATCATGCACTGATCACGTGGCTGATCATGCACTGATCACGTGACTGATCATGCACTGATCACGTGGCTGATCATGCACTGATCACGTGGCTATCATGCACTGATCACGTGGCTGATCATGCATGATCACGCAGCTACCATGCACTGATCACGTGACTGATCATGCACTGATCACGTGACTGATCATGCACTGATCACGTGACTGATCATGCACTGATCACGTGGCTATCATGCACTGCTCACGTGGCTGATCATGCATGATCACGCAGCTACCATGCACTGGTCACATGACTGATCATGCACTGATCACGTGACTGATCATGCACTGATCACGTGGCTATCATGCACTACTCACGTGGCTGATCATGCAATGATCATGTAGCTACCATGTACAGGTCACGTGAATGATCATACACCCATCAGGTGACTGATCATGCACTGATCACGTGGCTATCATGCACTGATCACTAGACTGATCATGCACTGATCACGTCTATATCATGCACTGATCACATGACTGCCCATGCACTGATCACGTGGATGATCATACACTAATCATGTGACAGATCATGCACTGATCACGTGGCTGATCATGCACTGATACCGTGACTGAGCATGGACTGATCACATGACTATCATGTAGTGATCACGTGACTTAATGGCGCTGATCATGTGACTGATCATGCGCTGATCATGTTTGCTATCATACACTGATCATGTGCCTCTGGAGGCAATAAACAAAGAGCTGAGTAGGCACGAATCAAACAGTCAGCAGGCAATAATCATGGAACTCAGGTGTGAGGAATCATGCTGCTCAGCTGGCAATAATCAAGCAGCTGAGCAGGCAGGAATTACGCAGCACAGCTGGCAATTGTCAAGCAGATGACAGGCAGGAATCGTGCAGCTCAGCTGGCAATTGTCAAGCAGATGAGCAGACAGTAATCACGCAGCTCAGCAGGCCCAGATCACGTGACTGAGCATGCACTGTTCACGTGGCTGATCATACACTGATCACGTGATGATCATGCACTGATCACTTGGATATCATGCACTGATCACGTGGCTGATCATACACTGTTCACGTGTCTGACCATGCACTGATCACGTGGCTGATCATACACTGCTCACGTAACTGATCATGCACTGATCACGTGGCTATCATGCACTGATCACGTGGCTGATCATGCACTGATCACGTAGCAACCATGCACTGATCACGTGACTGATCATGCACTGATCACGTAATTGATCATGCACTGATCACGTGGCTGATCATGCACTGATCACGTGGCTGATCACACATGATCACGTGACTGATCATGCACTGATCACGTGGCTATCATGCACTGATCACGTGGCTATCATGCACTGATCACGTGGCTGATCATGCACTGATCACGTGACTGATCATGCACTGATCACGTGGCTGATCATGCACTGATCACGTGACTGATCATGCACTGATCACGTGACTGATCATGCACTGATCACGTGGCTATCATGCACTGCTCACGTGGCTGATCATGCCATGATCACGCAGCTACCATGTACTGGTCACGTGACTGATCATGCACTGATCACGTGACTGATCATGCACTGATCACGTGGCTGATCATGCACTGATCACGTGGCTGATCATGCACTGATCACGGGACTGATCATGCACTGATCACGTCTATATCATGCACTGATCACATGACTGCCCATGCACTGATCACGTGGATGATCATACACTAATCTTGTGACAGATCATGCACTGATCACGTGGCTGATCATGCACTGATACCGTGACTGAGCATGGACTGATCACATGACTATCATGTAGTGATCACGTGACTTAATGGCGCTGATCATGTGACTGATCATGCACTGATCATGTTTGCTATCATACACTGATCATGTGCCTCTGGAGGCAATAAACAAAGAGCTGAGTAGGCACGAATCAAACAGTCAGCAGGCAATAATCATGGAACTCAGGTGTGAGGAATCATGCTGCTCAGCTGGCAATAATCAAGCAGCTGAGCAGGCAGGAATTACGCAGCACAGCTGGCAATTGTCAAGCAGATGACAGGCAGGAATCGTGCAGCTCAGCTGGCAATTGTCAAGCAGATGAGCAGACAGTAATCACGCAGCTCAGCAGGCCCAGATCACGTGACTGAGCATGCACTGTTCACGTGGCTGATCATACACTGATCACGTGATGATCATGCACTGATCACTTGGATATCATGCACTGATCACGTGGCTGATCATACACTGTTCACGTGTCTGACCATGCACTGATCACGTGGCTGATCATACACTGCTCACGTAACTGATCATGCACTGATCACGTGGCTATCATGCACTGATCACGTGGCTGAACATGCACTGTTCACGTGGCTGATCACACACTGTCACGTGACATATCATGCACTGATCACGTGGCACTCATGCACTGATCACGTGGCTGATCATACACTGCTCACGTAACTCATGCACACATCACGTGGCTATCATGCACTGCTCACGTGGCTGTCATGCAATGATCACGTAGCTACCATATACTGGTCACGTGACTGATCATGCACTGATCACGTAAATGATCATGCACTGATCACGTGACTGATCATGCACTGATCACGTGACTGATCATGCACTGATCACGTGGCTATCATGCACTGCTCACGTGGCTGATCATGCAATGATCACGTAGCAACCATGTACTGGTCACGTGACTGATCATGCACTGATCACGTAATTGATCATGCACTGATCACGTGGCTCATCATGCACTGATCACGTGGCTGATCACACATGTATCACGTGACTGATCATGCACTGATCACGTGGCTATCATGCACTGATCACGTGACTGATCATGCACTGATCACGTCTATATCATGCACTGATCACATGACTGCCCATGCACTGATCACGTGGATGATCATACACTAATCTTGTGACAGATCATGCACTGATCACGTGGCTGATCATGCACTGATACCGTGACTGAGCATGGACTGATCACATGACTATCATGTAGTGATCACGTGACTTAATGGCGCTGATCATGTGACTGATCATGCGCTGATCATGTTTGCTATCATACACTGATCATGTGCCTCTGGAGGCAATAAACAAAGAGCTGAGTAGGCACGAATCAAACAGTCAGCAGGCAATAATCATGGAACTCAGGTGTGAGGAATCATGCTGCTCAGCTGGCAATAATCAAGCAGCTGAGCAGGCAGGAATTACGCAGCACAGCTGGCAATTGTCAAGCAGATGACAGGCAGGAATCGTGCAGCTCAGCTGGCAATTGTCAAGCAGATGAGCAGACAGTAATCACGCAGCTCAGCAGGCCCAGATCACGTGACTGAGCATGCACTGTTCACGTGGCTGATCATACACTGATCACGTGATGATCATGCACTGATCACTTGGATATCATGCACTGATCACGTGGCTGATCATACACTGTTCACGTGTCTGACCATGCACTGATCACGTGGCTGATCATACACTGCTCACGTAACTGATCATGCACTGATCACGTGGCTATCATGCACTGATCACGTGGCTGAACATGCACTGTTCACGTGGCTGATCACACACCTGTCACGTGACATATCATGCACTGATCACGTGGCACTCATGCACTGATCACGTGGCTGATCATACTCTGCTCACGTAACTCATGCACACATCACGTGGCTATCATGCACTGCTCACGTGGCTCGTCAATGATCACGTAGCAACCATATACTGGTCACGTGACTGATCATGCACTGATCACGTAAATGATCATGCACTGTTCACGTGACTGATCATGCACTGATCACGTGACTGATCATGCACTGATCACGTGGCTATCATGCTCTGCTCACGTGGCTGATCATGCAACGATCACGTAGCAACCATGTACTGGTCACGTGACTGATCATGCACTGATCACGTAATTGATCATGCACTGATCACGTGGCTCATCATGCACTGATCACGTGGCTGATCACACATGTATCACGTGACTGATCATGCACTGATCACGTGGCTATCATGCACTGATCACGTGGCTGTCATGCACTGATCACGTGGATATCATGCACTGATCACGTGGCTGATCACACACGATCACATGACTGATCATGCACTGATCACGTGGCTATCATGCACTGATCACGTGGCTATCATGCACTGATCACGTGGCTGATCATGCACTGATCACGTAGCTACCATGTACTGATCACGTGACTGATCATGCACTGATCACGTAATTGATCATGCACTGATCACGTGGCTGATCATGCACTGATCACGTGACTGATCATGCACTGATCACGTGACTGATCATGCACTGATCACGTGGCTATCATGCACTGATCACGTGGCTGACATGCACTGATCACGTGACTGATCATGCACTGATCACGTGGCTGATCATGCACTGATCACGTGGCTATCATGCACTACTCACGTGGCTGATCATGCAATGATCACGTAGCTACCATGTACAGGTCACGTGAATGATCATACACCCATCAGGTGACTGATCATGCACTGATCACGTGGCTATCATGCACTGATCACGAGACTGATCATGCACTGATCACGTCTATATCATGCACTGATCACATGACTGCCCATGCACTGATCACGTGGATGATCATACACTAATCATGTGACAGATCATGCACTGATCACGTGGCTGATCATGCACTGATACCGTGACTGAGCATGGACTGATCACATGACTATCATGTAGTGATCACGTGACTTAATGGCGCTGATCATGTGACTGATCATGCGCTGATCATGTTTGCTATCATACACTGATCATGTGCCTCTGGAGGCAATAAACAAAGAGCTGAGTAGGCACGAATCAAACAGTCAGCAGGCAATAATCATGGAACTCAGTGTGAGGAATCATGCTGCTCAGCTGGCAATAATCAAGCAGCTGAGCAGGCAGGAATTACGCAGCACAGCTGGCAATTGTCAAGCAGATGACAGGCAGGAATCGTGCAGCTCAGCTGGCAATTGTCAAGCAGATGAGCAGACAGTAATCACGCAGCTCAGCAGGCCCAGATCACGTGACTGAGCATGCACTGTTCACGTGGCTGATCATACACTGATCACGTGATGATCATGCACTGATCACTTGGATATCATGCACTGATCACGTGGCTGATCATACACTGTTCACGTGTCTGACCATGCACTGATCACGTGGCTGATCATACACTGCTCACGTAACTGATCATGCACTGATCACGTGGCTATCATGCACTGATCACGTGGCTGAACATGCACTGTTCACGTGGCTGATCACACACCTGTCACGTGACATATCATGCACTGATCACGTGGCACTCATGCACTGATCACGTGGCTGATCATACTCTGCTCACGTAACTCATGCACACATCACGTGGCTATCATGCACTGCTCACGTGGCTGATCATGCAATGATCACGTAGCTACCATACTGGTCACGTGACTGATCATGCACTGATCACGTAATGATCATGCACTGATCACGTGGCTGATCATGCACTGATCACGTGACTGATCATGCACTGATCACGTGGCTATCATGCACTGATCACGTGGCTGATCATGCACTGATCACGTGCTGACCATGCACTGATCACGTGGCTGATCATGCACTGATCACGTAACTGATCATGCACTGATCACGTGGCTATCATGCACTGATCACGTGGCTGATCATGCACTGATCACGTGGCTGATCACACACTGATCACGTGACTATCATGCACTGATCACGTGGCATCATGCACTGATCACGTGGCTGATCATGCACTGATCACGTGACTCATGCACACATCACGTGGCTATCATGCACTGATCACGTGGCTGTCATGCAATGATCACGTAGCTACCATGCACTGGTCACGTGACTGATCATGCACTGATCACGTGAATGATCATGCACTGATCACGTGACTGATCATGCACTGATCACGTGACTGATCATGCACTGATCACGTGGCTATCATGCACTGATCACGTGGCTGATCATGCACTGATCACGTAGCAACCATGTACTGTCACGTGACTGATCATGCACTGATCACGTGACTGATCATGCACTGATCACGTGGCTCATCATGCACTGATCACGTGGCTGATCACACATGATCACGTGACTGATCATGCACTGATCACGTGGCTGATCATGCACTGATCACGTGGCTGATCATGCACTGATCACGTGGCTATCATGCACTGATCACGTGGCTGATCATGCACTGATCACGTAGCTACCATGTACTGATCACGTGACTGATCATGCACTGATCACGTAATTGATCATGCACTGATCACGTGGCTGATCATGCACTGATCACGTGGCTGATCACACTGATCACGTGACTGATCATGCACTGATCACGTGAATGATCATGCACTGATCACGTGGCTATCATGCACTGATCACGTGGATATCATGCACTGATCACGTGGCTGATCACACACGATCACGTGACTGATCATGCACTGATCACGTGGCTATCATGCACTGATCACGTGGCTATCATGCACTGATCACGTGGCTGATCATGCAATGATCACGGAGCTGCCATGCACTGATCACGTGACTGATCATGCACTGATCACGTGATTGATCATGCACTGATCACGTGACTGATCATGCACTGATCACGTGACTGATCATGCACTGATCACGTGACTGATCATGCACTGATCACGTGGCTATCATGCACTGATCACGTGGCTGATCATGCACTGATCACGCAGCTACCATGCACTGTCACGTGACTGATCATGCACTGATCACATAACTGATCATGCACTGATCACGTGGCTTATCATGCACTGATCATGTGACTGATCATGTGCTGATCATGTTTGGTGTCACACACTGATCATGTGCCTATGGAGGCAATGAACATAGAGCTGAGTAGGCAGGAATCAGTCAGCAGGCTATAATCATGGAACTCACCTCTGAGAAATCATGCTGCTCAGCTGGCAATAATCAAGTAGATGAGCAGGCAGGAATTACGCAGCACAGGTGGCAATTGTCAAGCAGCTGACAGGCAGGAATCGTGCAGCTCAGCTGGCAATTGTCAAGCAGATGAGCAGACAGTAATCACGCAGCTCAGCAGGCCCTGATCACGTGACTGATCATGCACTGATCACGTGGCTGATCATACACTGATCACGTGACTGATCATGCACTGATCACGTGACTGATCATGCACTGATCACGTGGCTATCATGCACTGATCACGTGGCTGATCATACACTGATCACGTGGCTGATCATGCACTGATCACGTGGCTGATCATGCACTGATCACGTGACTGATCATGCACTGATCACGTGTCTGATCATGCACTGATCACGTGGCTATCATGCACTGCTCACGTGGCTGATCATGCATGATCACGCATGATCACGCAGCTACCATGTACTGGTCACATGACTGATCATGCACTGATCACGTGACTGATCATGCAGTGATCACGTGGCTATCATGCACTACTCACGTGGCTGATCATGCAATGATCATGTAGCTACCATGTACAGGTCACGTGAATGATCATACACCCATCAGGTGACTGATCATGCACTGATCACGTGGCTATCATGCACTGATCACGAGACTGATCATGCACTGATCACGTCTATATCATGCACTGATCACATGACTGCCCATGCACTGATCACGTGGATGATCATACACTAATCATGTGACAGATCATGCACTGATCACGTGGCTGATCATGCACTGATACCGTGACTGAGCATGGACTGATCACATGACTATCATGTAGTGATCACGTGACTTAATGGCGCTGATCATGTGACTGATCATGCGCTGATCATGTTTGCTATCATACACTGATCATGTGCCTCTGGAGGCAATAAACAAAGAGCTGAGTAGGCACGAATCAAACAGTCAGCAGGCAATAATCATGGAACTCAGGTGTGAGGAATCATGCTGCTCAGCTGGCAATAATCAAGCAGCTGAGCAGGCAGGAATTACGCAGCACAGCTGGCAATTGTCAAGCAGATGACAGGCAGGAATCGTGCAGCTCAGCTGGCAATTGTCAAGCAGATGAGCAGACAGTAATCACGCAGCTCAGCAGGCCCAGATCACGTGACTGAGCATGCACTGTTCACGTGGCTGATCATACACTGATCACGTGATGATCATGCACTGATCACTTGGATATCATGCACTGATCACGTGGCTGATCATACACTGCTCACGTAACTGATCATGCACTGATCACGTGGCTATCATGCACTGATCACGTGGCTGAACATGCACTGTTCACGTGGCTGATCACACACCTGTCACGTGACATATCATGCACTGATCACGTGGCACTCATGCACTGATCACGTGGCTGATCATACTCTGCTCACGTAACTCATGCACACATCACGTGGCTATCATGCACTGCTCACGTGGCTCGTCATGGAATGATCACGTAGCTACCATATACTGGTCACGTGACTGATCATGCACAGATCACGTAAATGATCATGCACTGTTCACGTGACTGATCATGTACTGATCACGTGACTGATCATGCACTGATCACGTGGCTATCATGCTCTGCTCACGTGGCTGATCATGCAATGATCACGTAGCAACCATGTACTGGTCACGTGACTGATCATGCACTGATCACGTAATTGATCATGCACTGATCACGTGGCTCATCATGCACTGATCACGTGGCTGATCACACATGTATCACGTGACTGATCATGCACTGATCACGTGGCTCTCATGCACTGATCACGTGGCTATCATGCACTGATCACGTGGCTATCATGCACTGATCACGTGGCTGATCATGCAATGATCACGTAGCTATCATGCACTGGTCACGTGACTGATCATGCACTGATCACGTAATTGATCATGCACTGATCACGTGGCTGATCATGCACTGATCACGTGGCTGATCACACTGATCACGTGACTGATCATGCACTGATCACGTGAATGATCATGCACTGATCACGTGGCTATCATGCACTGATCACGTGGATATCATGCACTGATCACGTGGCTGATCACACACGATCACGTGACTGATCATGCACTGATCACGTGGCTATCATGCACTGATCACGTGGCTATCATGCACTGATCACGTGGCTGATCATGCACTGATCACGGAGCTGTCATGCACTGATCACGTGACTGATCATGCACTGATCACGTAATTGATCATGCACTGATCACGTGACTGATCATGCACTGATCACGTGACTGATCATGCACTGATCACGTGACTGATCATGCACTGATCACGTGGCTATCATGCACTGATCACGTGGCTGATCATGCAATGATCACGCAGCTACCATGTACTGTCACATGACTGATCATGCACTGATCACATAATTGATCATGCACTGATCACGTGGCTTATCATGCACTGATCATGTGACTGATCATGTGCTGATCATGTTTGGTGTCATACACTGATCATGTGCCTCTGGAGGCAATGAACATAGAGCTGAGTAGGCAGGAATCAGTCAGCAGGCTATAATCATGGAACTCACCTCTGAGAAATCATGCTGCTCAGCTGGCAATAATCAAGTAGATGAGCAGGCAGGAATTACGCAGCACAGGTGGCAATTGTCAAGCAGATGACAGGCAGGAATCATGCAGCTCAGCTGGCAATTGTCAAGCAGATGAGCAGACAGTAATCACGCAGCTCAGCAGGCCCTGATCACGTGACTGAGCATGCACTGTTCACGTGGCTGATCACACACTGATCACGTGACTGATCATGCACTGATCATGTGACTGATCATGCACTGATCACGTGGCTATCATGCACTGATCACGTGGCTGATCATACACTGATCACGTGACTGATCATGCACTGATCACGTGGCTGATCATGCACTGATCACGTGACTGATCATGCACTGATCACGTGGCTGATCATGCACTGATCACGTGGCTATCATGCACTGATCACGTGGCTGATCATGCCATGATCACGCCATGATCACGCAGCTACCATGTACTGGTCACATGACTGATCATGCACTGATCACGTGACTGATCATGCAGTGATCACGTGGCTATCATGCACTACTCACGTGGCTGATCATGCAATGATCATGTAGCTACCATGTACAGGTCACGTGAATGATCATACACCCATCAGGTGACTGATCATGCACTGATCACGTGGCTATCATGCACTGATCACGAGACTGATCATGCACTGATCACGTCTATATCATGCACTGATCACATGACTGCCCATGCACTGATCACGTGGATGATCATACACTAATCATGTGACAGATCATGCACTGATCACGTGGCTGATCATGCACTGATACCGTGACTGAGCATGGACTGATCACATGACTATCATGTAGTGATCACGTGACTTAATGGCGCTGATCATGTGACTGATCATGCGCTGATCATGTTTGCTATCATACACTGATCATGTGCCTCTGGAGGCAATAAACAAAGAGCTGAGTAGGCACGAATCAAACAGTCAGCAGGCAATAATCATGGAACTCAGGTGTGAGGAATCATGCTGCTCAGCTGGCAATAATCAAGCAGCTGAGCAGGCAGGAATTACGCAGCACAGCTGGCAATTGTCAAGCAGATGACAGGCAGGAATCGTGCAGCTCAGCTGGCAATTGTCAAGCAGATGAGCAGACAGTAATCACGCAGCTCAGCAGGCCCAGATCACGTGACTGAGCATGCACTGTTCACGTGGCTGATCATACACTGATCACGTGATGATCATGCACTGATCACTTGGATATCATGCACTGATCACGTGGCTGATCATACACTGCTCACGTAACTGATCATGCACTGATCACGTGGCTATCATGCACTGATCACGTGGCTGAACATGCACTGTTCACGTGGCTGATCACACACCTGTCACGTGACATATCATGCACTGATCACGTGGCACTCATGCACTGATCACGTGGCTGATCATACTCTGCTCACGTAACTCATGCACACATCACGTGGCTATCATGCACTGCTCACGTGGCTCGTCATGGAATGATCACGTAGCTACCATATACTGGTCACGTGACTGATCATGCACTGATCACGTAAATGATCATGCACTGTTCACGTGACTGATCATGTACTGATCACGTGACTGATCATGCACTGATCACGTGGCTATCATGCACTGCTCACGTGGCTGATCATGCAACGATCACGTAGCAACCATGTACTGGTCACGTGACTGATCATGCACTGATCACGTAACTGATCATGCACTGATCACGTGACTGATCATGCACTGATCACGTGGCTGATCATGCACTGATCACGTGGCTGATCATGCACTGATCACGTGGCTGATCACACATGATCACGTGACTGATCATGCACTGATCACGTGGCTATCATGCACTGATCACGTGGCTGATCATGCACTGATCACGTGGATATCATGCACTGATCACGTGGCTGATCACACACGATCACGTGACTGATCATGCACTGATCACGTGGCTATCATGCACTGATCACGTGGCTATCATGCACTGATCACGTGGCTGATCATGCACTGATCACGTAGCTATCATGCACTGATCACGTGACTGATCATGCACTGATCACGTGGCTGATCATGCACTGATCACGTGGCTGATCATGCACTGATCACGTGGCTGATCATACACGATCACGTGACTGATCATGCACTGATCACGTGGCTGATCATGCACTGATCACGTGGCTATCATGCACTGATCACGTGACTGATCATGCACTGATCACGTCTATATCATGCACTGATCACATGACTGCCCATGCACTGATCACGTGGATGATCATACACTAATCATGTGACAGATCATGCACTGATCACGTGGCTGATCATGCACTGATACCGTGACTGAGCATGGACTGATCACATGACTATCATGTAGTGATCACGTGACTTAATGGCGCTGATCATGTGACTGATCATGCGCTGATCATGTTTGCTATCATACACTGATCATGTGCCTCTGGAGGCAATAAACAAAGAGCTGAGTAGGCACGAATCAAACAGTCAGCAGGCAATAATCATGGAACTCAGGTGTGAGGAATCATGCTGCTCAGCTGGCAATAATCAAGCAGCTGAGCAGGCAGGAATTACGCAGCACAGCTGGCAATTGTCAAGCAGATGACAGGCAGGAATCGTGCAGCTCAGCTGGCAATTGTCAAGCAGATGAGCAGACAGTAATCACGCAGCTCAGCAGGCCCAGATCACGTGACTGAGCATGCACTGTTCACGTGGCTGATCATACACTGATCACGTGATGATCATGCACTGATCACTTGGATATCATGCACTGATCACGTGGCTGATCATACACTGATCACGTGTCTGACCATGCACTGATCACGTGGCTGATCATACACTGCTCACGTAACTGATCATGCACTGATCACGTGGCTATCATGCACTGATCACGTGGCTGATCATGCACTGATCACGTAGCAATCATGCACTGATCACGTGACTGATCATGCACTGATCACGTAATTGATCATGCACTGATCACGTGGCTGATCATGCACTGATCACGTGGCTGATCACACATGATCACGTGACTGATCATGCACTGATCACGTGGCTATCATGCACTGATCACGTGGCTGATCATGCACTGATCACGTGGCTGATCATGCACTGATCACGTGACTGATCATGCACTGATCACGTGACTGATCATGCACTGATCACGTGGCTATCATGCACTGCTCACGTGGCTGATCATGCCATGATCACGTAGCTACCATGTACTGGTCACGTGACTGATCATGCACTGATCACGTGACTGATCATGCACTGATCACGTGGCTGATCATGCACTGATCACGTGGCTGATCATGCACTGATCACGAGACTGATCATGCACTGATCACGTCTATATCATGCACTGATCACATGACTGCCCATGCACTGATCACGTGGATGATCATACACTAATCATGTGACAGATCATGCACTGATCACGTGGCTGATCATGCACTGATACCGTGACTGAGCATGGACTGATCACATGACTATCATGTAGTGATCACGTGACTTAATGGCGCTGATCATGTGACTGATCATGCGCTGATCATGTTTGCTATCATACACTGATCATGTGCCTCTGGAGGCAATAAACAAAGAGCTGAGTAGGCACGAATCAAACAGTCAGCAGGCAATAATCATGGAACTCAGGTGTGAGGAATCATGCTGCTCAGCTGGCAATAATCAAGCAGCTGAGCAGGCAGGAATTACGCAGCACAGCTGGCAATTGTCAAGCAGATGACAGGCAGGAATCGTGCAGCTCAGCTGGCAATTGTCAAGCAGATGAGCAGACAGTAATCACGCAGCTCAGCAGGCCCTGATCACGTGACTGAGCATGCACTGTTCACGTGGCTGATCATACACTGATCACGTGATGATCATGCACTGATCACTTGGATATCATGCACTGATCACGTGGCTGATCATACACTGTTCACGTGTCTGACCATGCACTGATCACGTGGCTGATCATACACTGCTCACGTAACTGATCATGCACTGATCACGTGGCTATCATGCACTGATCACGTGGCTGAACATGCACTGTTCACGTGGCTGATCACACACCTGTCACGTGACATATCATGCACTGATCACGTGGCACTCATGCACTGATCACGTGGCTGATCATACTCTGCTCACGTAACTCATGCACACATCACGTGGCTATCATGCACTGCTCACGTGGCTGATCATGCAATGATCACGTAGCTACCATGTACTGGTCACGTGACTGATCATGCACTGATCACGTAATGATCATGCACTGATCACGTGGCTGATCATGCACTGATCACGTGACTGATCATGCACTGATCACGTGGCTATCATGCACTGATCACGTGGCTGATCATGCACTGATCACGTGACTGATCATGCACTGATCACGTGGCTATCATGCACTGATCACGTGGCTGATCATGCACTGATCACGTGGCTGATCACACACTGATCACGTGACTATCATGCACTGATCACGTGGCATCATGCACTGATCACGTGGCTGATCATGCACTGATCACGTGACTCATGCACTGATCACGTGGCTATCATGCACTGATCACGTGGCTGATCATGCACTGATCACGTAGCTATCATGCACTGATCACGTGACTGATCATGCACTGATCACGTCAATGATCATGCACTGATCACGTGACTGATCATGCACTGATCACGTGACTGATCATGCACTGATCACGTGACTGATCATGCACTGATCACGTGGCTGATCATGCACTGATCACGTGGCTGATCATGCACTGATCACGTGACTGATCATGCACTGATCACGTGACTGATCATGCACTGATCACGTGGCTATCATGCACTGATCACGTGGCTGATCATACACTGATCACATGACTGATCATGCACTGATCACGTGACTGATCATGCACTGATCACGTGGCTATCATGCACTACTCACGTGGCTGATCATGCAATGATCACGTAGCTACCATGTACAGGTCACGTGAATGATCATACACCCATCAGGTGACTGATCATGCACTGATCACGTGGCTATCATGCACTGATCACGTGACTGATCATGCACTGATCACGTCTATATCATGCACTGATCACATGACTGCCCATGCACTGATCACGTGGATGATCATACACTAATCTTGTGACAGATCATGCACTGATCACGTGGCTGATCATGCACTGATACCGTGACTGAGCATGGACTGATCACATGACTATCATGTAGTGATCACGTGACTTAATGGCGCTGATCATGTGACTGATCATGCGCTGATCATGTTTGCTATCATACACTGATCATGTGCCTCTGGAGGCAATAAACAAAGAGCTGAGTAGGCACGAATCAAACAGTCAGCAGGCAATAATCATGGAACTCAGGTGTGAGGAATCATGCTGCTCAGCTGGCAATAATCAAGCAGCTGAGCAGGCAGGAATTACGCAGCACAGCTGGCAATTGTCAAGCAGATGACAGGCAGGAATCGTGCAGCTCAGCTGGCAATTGTCAAGCAGATGAGCAGACAGTAATCACGCAGCTCAGCAGGCCCAGATCACGTGACTGAGCATGCACTGTTCACGTGGCTGATCATACACTGATCACGTGATGATCATGCACTGATCACTTGGATATCATGCACTGATCACGTGGCTGATCATACACTGTTCACGTGTCTGACCATGCACTGATCACGTGGCTGATCATACACTGCTCACGTAACTGATCATGCACTGATCACGTGGCTATCATGCACTGATCACGTGGCTGATCATGCACTGATCACGTAGCAACCATGTACTGGTCACGTGACTGATCATGCACTGATCACGTAATTGATCATGCACTGATCACGTGGCTCATCATGCACTGATCACGTGGCTGATCACACATGATCACGTGACTGATCATGCACTGATCACGTGGCTATCATGCACTGATCACGTGGCTATCATGCACTGATCACGTGGCTGATCATGCACTGATCACGTGACTGATCATGCACTGATCACGTGACTGATCATGCACTGATCACGTGGCTATCATGCACTGATCACGTGGCTGATCATGCCATGATCACGCAGCTACCATGTACTGGTCACGTGACTGATCATGCACTGATCACGTGACTGATCATGCACTGATCACGTGGCTGATCATGCACTGATCACGTGGCTGATCATGCACTGATCACGTACTGATCATGCACTGATCACGTCTATATCATGCACTGATCACATGACTGCCCATGCACTGATCACGTGGATGATCATACACTAATCATGTGACAGATCATGCACTGATCACGTGGCTGATCATGCACTGATACCGTGACTGAGCATGGACTGATCACATGACTATCATGTAGTGATCACGTGACTTAATGGCGCTGATCATGTGACTGATCATGCACTGATCATGTTTGCTATCATACACTGATCATGTGCCTCTGGAGGCAATAAACAAAGAGCTGAGTAGGCACGAATCAAACAGTCAGCAGGCAATAATCATGGAACTCAGGTGTGAGGAATCATGCTGCTCAGCTGGCAATAATCAAGCAGCTGAGCAGGCAGGAATTATGCAGCACAGCTGGCAATTGTCAAGCAGATGACAGGCAGGAATCGTGCAGCTCAGCTGGCAATTGTCAAGCAGATGAGCAGACAGTAATCACGCAGCTCAGCAGGCCCTGATCACGTGACTGAGCATGCACTGTTCACGTGGCTGATCATCACTGATCACGTGGCTGATCATGCACTGATCACGTGTCTGATCATGCACTGATCACGTGGCTGATCATACACTGCTCACGTAACTGATCATGCACTGATCACGTGGCTATCATGCACTGATCACGTGGCTGAACATGCACTGTTCACGTGGCTGATCACACACCTGTCACGTGACATATCATGCACTGATCACGTGGCACTCATGCACTGATCACGTGGCTGATCATACTCTGCTCATGCACACATCACGTGGCTATCATGCACTGCTCACGTGGCTCGTCATGGAATGATCACGTAGCTACCATATACTGGTCACGTGACTGATCATGCACAGATCACGTCAATGATCATGCACTGTTCACGTGACTGATCATGCACTGATCACGTGACTGATCATGCACTGATCACGTGGCTATCATGCACTGCTCACGTGGCTGATCATGCAATGATCACGTAGCAACCATGTACTGTCACGTGACTGATCATGCACTGATCACGTAATTGATCATGCACTGATCACGTGGCTCATCATGCACTGATCACGTGGCTGATCACACATGATCACGTGACTGATCATGCACTGATCACGTGGCTATCATGCACTGATCACGTGGCTATCATGCACTGATCACGTGGCTATCATGCACTGATCACGTGGCTGATCATGCACTGATCACGTAGCTATCATGCACTGATCACGTGACTGATCATGCACTGATCACGTAACTGATCATGCACTGATCACGTGGCTGATCATGCACTGATCACGTGGCTGATCACACTGATCACGTGACTGATCATGCACTGATCACGTGACTGATCATGCACTGATCACGTGGCTATCATGCACTGATCACGTGGCTATCATGCACTGATCACGTGGCTGATCACACACTGATCACGTGACTGATCATGCACTGATCACGTGGCTGATCATGCACTGATCACGTGGCTATCATGCACTGATCACGTGGCTGATCATGCACTGATCACGCAGCTACCATGTACTGTCACATGACTGATCATGCACTGATCACATAATTGATCATGCACTGATCACGTGGCTTATCATGCACTGATCATGTGACTGATCATGTGCTGATCATGTTTGGTGTCATACACTGATCATGTGCCTATGGAGGCAATGAACATAGAGCTGAGTAGGCAGGAATCAGTCAGCAGGCTATAATCATGGAACTCAGCTCTGAGAAATCATGCTGCTCAGCTGGCAATAATCAAGTAGATGAGCAGGCAGGAATTACGCAGCACAGGTGGCAATTGTCAAGCAGATGACAGGCAGGAATCGTGCAGCTCAGCTGGCAATTGTCAAGCAGATGAGCAGACAGTAATCACGCAGCTCAGCAGGCCCTGATCACGTGACTGAGCATGCACTGATCACGTGGCTGATCACACACTGATCACGTGACTGATCATGCACTGATCACGTGACTGATCATGCACTGATCACGTGGCTATCATGCACTGATCACGTGGCTGACATACACTGATCACGTGGCTGATCATGCACTGATCACGTGGCTGATCATGCACTGATCACGTGACTGATCATGCACTGATCACGTGACTGATCATGCACTGATCACGTGGCTATCATGCACTGCTCACGTGGCTGATCATGCGATGATCCCGCAGCTACCATGTACTGGTCACATGACTGATCATGCACTGATCACGTGACTGATCATGTAGTGATCACGTGGCTATCATGCACTACTCACGTGGCTGATCATGCAATGATCATGTAGCTACCATGTACAGGTCACGTGAATGATCATACACCCATCAGGTGACTGATCATGCACTGATCACGTGGCTATCATGCACTTATCACGAGACTGATCATGCACTGATCACATGACTGCCCATGCACTGATCACGTGGATGATCATACACTAATCATGTGACAGATCATGCACTGATCACGTGGCTGATCATGCACTGATACCGTGACTGAGCATGGACTGATCACATGACTATCATGTAGTGATCACGTGACTTAATGGCGCTGATCATGTGACTGATCATGCGCTGATCATGTTTGCTATCATACACTGATCATGTGCCTCTGGAGGCAATAAACAAAGAGCTGAGTAGGCACGAATCAAACAGTCAGCAGGCAATAATCATGGAACTCAGGTGTGAGGAATCATGCTGCTAAGCTGGCAATAATCAAGCAGCTGAGCAGGCAGGCATTACGCAGCACAGCTGACAATTGTCAAGCAGATGACAGGCAGGAATCGTGCAGCTCAGCTGGCAATTGTCAAGCAGATGAGCAGACAGTAATCACGCAGCTCAGCAGGCCCAGATCACGTGACTGAGCATGCACTGTTCACGTGGCTGATCATACACTGATCACGTGATGATCATGCACTGATCACTTGGATATCATGCACTGATCACGTGGCTGATCATACACTGCTCACGTAACTGATCATGCACTGATCACGTGGCTATCATGCACTGATCACGTGGCTGAACATGCACTGTTCACGTGGCTGATCACACACCTGTCACGTGACATATCATGCACTGATCACGTGGCACTCATGCACTGATCACGTGGCTGATCATACTCTGCTCACGTAACTCATGCACACATCACGTGGCTATCATGCACTGCTCACGTGGCTCGTCATGGAATGATCACGTAGCAACCATATACTGGTCACGTGACTGATCATGCACTGATCACGTAAATGATCATGCACTGATCACGTGACTGATCATGTACTGATCACGTGACTGATCATGCACTGATCACGTGGCTATCATGCACTGCTCACGTGGCTGATCATGCAATGATCACGTAGCAACCATGTACTGGTCACGTGACTGATCATGCACTGATCACGTAATTGATCATGCACTGATCACGTGGCTCATCATGCACTGATCACGTGGCTGATCACACATGATCACGTGACTGATCATGCACTGATCACGTGGCTATCATGCACTGATCACGTGGCTGTCATGCACTGATCACGTGGATATCATGCACTGATCACGTGGCTGATCATGCACTGATCACGTGGCTGATCATGCACTGATCACGTGGCTATCATGCACTGATCACGTGACTGATCATGCACTGATCACGTAACTGATCATGCACTGATCACGTGGCTGATCATGCACTGATCACGTGGCTGATCATGCACTGATCACGTGACTGATCATGCACTGATCACGTGACTGATCATGCACTGATCACGTGGCTATCATGCACTGATCACGTGGCTGATCATACACTGATCACGTGACTGATCATGCACTGATCACGTGGCTGATCATGCACTGATCACGTGGCTGTCATGCACTACTCACGTGGCTGATCATGCAATGATCACGTAGCTACCATGTACAGGTCACGTGAATGATCATACACCCATCAGGTGACTGATCATGCACTGATCACGTGGCTATCATGCACTGATCACGTGACTGATCATGCACTGATCACGTCTATATCATGCACTGATCACATGACTGCCCATGCACTGATCACGTGGATGATCATACACTAATCTTGTGACAGATCATGCACTGATCACGTGGCTGATCATGCACTGATACCGTGACTGAGCATGGACTGATCACATGACTATCATGTAGTGATCACGTGACTTAATGGCGCTGATCATGTGACTGATCATGCGCTGATCATGTTTGCTATCATACACTGATCATGTGCCTCTGGAGGCAATAAACAAAGAGCTGAGTAGGCACGAATCAAACAGTCAGCAGGCAATAATCATGGAACTCAGGTGTGAGGAATCATGCTGCTCAGCTGGCAATAATCAAGCAGCTGAGCAGGCAGGAATTACGCAGCACAGCTGGCAATTGTCAAGCAGATGACAGGCAGGAATCGTGCAGCTCAGCTGGCAATTGTCAAGCAGATGAGCAGACAGTAATCACGCAGCTCAGCAGGCCCAGATCACGTGACTGAGCATGCACTGTTCACGTGGCTGATCATACACTGATCACGTGATGATCATGCACTGATCACTTGGATATCATGCACTGATCACGTGGCTGATCATACACTGATCACGTGTCTGACCATGCACTGATCACGTGGCTGATCATACACTGCTCACGTAACTGATCATGCACTGATCACGTGGCTATCATGCACTGATCACGTGGCTGATCATGCACTGATCACGTAGCAACCATGTACTGGTCACGTGACTGATCATGCACTGATCACGTAATTGATCATGCACTGATCACGTGGCTGATCATGCACTGATCACGTGGCTGATCACACATGATCACGTGACTGATCATGCACTGATCACGTGGCTATCATGCACTGATCACGTGGCTATCATGCACTGATCACGTGGCTGATCATGCACTGATCACGTGACTGATCATGCACTGATCACGTGACTGATCATGCACTGATCACGTGGCTATCATGCACTGATCACGTGGCTGATCATGCATGATCACGCAGCTACCATGTACTGGTCACATGACTGATCATGCACTGATCACGTGACTGATCATGCACTGATCACGCTGATCATGCACTGATCACGTGGCTGATCATGCACTGATCACGTGACTGATCATGCACTGATCACGTCTATATCATGCACTGATCACATGACTGCCCATGCACTGATCACGTGGATGATCATACACTAATCATGTGACAGATCATGCACTGATCACGTGGCTGATCATGCACTGATACCGTGACTGAGCATGGACTGATCACATGACTATCATGTAGTGATCACGTGACTTAATGGCGCTGATCATGTGACTGATCATGCGCTGATCATGTTTGCTATCATACACTGATCATGTGCCTCTGGAGGCAATAAACAAAGAGCTGAGTAGGCACGAATCAAACAGTCAGCAGGCAATAATCATGGAACTCAGGTGTGAGGAATCATGCTGCTCAGCTGGCAATAATCAAGCAGCTGAGCAGGCAGGAATTACGCAGCACAGCTGGCAATTGTCAAGCAGATGACAGGCAGGAATCGTGCAGCTCAGCTGGCAATTGTCAAGCAGATGAGCAGACAGTAATCACGCAGCTCAGCAGGCCCTGATCACGTGACTGAGCATGCACTGTTCACGTGGCTGATCATACACTGATCACGTGATGATCATGCACTGATCACTTGGATATCATGCACTGATCACGTGGCTGATCATACACTGTTCACGTGTCTGACCATGCACTGATCACGTGGCTGATCATACACTGCTCACGTAACTGATCATGCACTGATCACGTGGCTATCATGCACTGATCACGTGGCTGAACATGCACTGTTCACGTGGCTGATCACACACCTGTCACGTGACATATCATGCACTGATCACGTGGCACTCATGCACTGATCACGTGGCTGATCATACTCTGCTCACGTAACTCATGCACACATCACGTGGCTATCATGCACTGCTCACGTGGCTCGTCATGGAATGATCACGTAGCTACCATATACTGGTCACGTGACTGATCATGCACAGATCACGTAAATGATCATGCACTGTTCACGTGACTGATCATGTACTGATCACGTGACTGATCATGCACTGATCACGTGGCTATCATGCTCTGCTCACGTGGCTGATCATGCAATGATCACGTAGCAACCATGTACTGGTCACGTGACTGATCATGCACTGATCACGTAATTGATCATGCACTGATCACGTGGCTCATCATGCACTGATCACGTGGCTGATCACACATGTATCACGTGACTGATCATGCACTGATCACGTGGCTATCATGCACTGATCACGTGGCTATCATGCACTGATCACGTGGCTATCATGCACTGATCACGTGGCTGATCATGCAATGATCACGTAGCTATCATGCACTGATCACGTGACTGATCATGCACTGATCACGTAATTGATCATGCACTGATCACGTGGCTGATCATGCACTGATCACGTGGCTGATCACACTGATCACGTGACTGATCATGCACTGATCACGTGACTGATCATGCACTGATCACGTGGCTATCATGCACTGATCACGTGGATATCATGCACTGATCACGTGGCTGATCACACACTGATCACGTGACTGATCATGCACTGATCACGTGGCTATCATGCACTGATCACGTGGCTATCATGCACTGATCACGTGGCTGATCATGCACTGATCACGGAGCTGCACTGATCACGTGACTGATCATGCACTGATCACGTGACTGATCATGCACTGATCACGTGACTGATCATGCACTGATCACGTGACTGATCATGCACTGATCACGTGACTGATCATGCACTGATCACGTGGCTATCATGCACTGATCACGTGGCTGATCATGCAATGATCACGCAGCTACCATGTACTGTCACATGACTGATCATGCACTGATCACATAATTGATCATGCACTGATCACGTGGCTTATCATGCACTGATCATGTGACTGATCATGCTGATCATGTTTGGTGTCATACACTGATCATGTGCCTCTGGAGGCAATGAACATAGAGCTGAGTAGGCAGGAATCAGTCAGCAGGCTATAATCATGGAACTCACCTCTGAGAAATCATGCTGCTCAGCTGGCAATAATCAAGTAGATGAGCAGGCAGGAATTACGCAGCACAGGTGGCAATTGTCAAGCAGATGACAGGCAGGAATCGTGCAGCTCAGCTGGCAATTGTCAAGCAGATGAGCAGACAGTAATCACGCAGCTCAGCAGGCCCTGATCACGTGACTGAGCATGCACTGATCACGTGGCTGATCACACACTGATCACGTGACTGATCATGCACTGATCACGTGACTGATCATGCACTGATCACGTGGCTATCATGCACTGATCACGTGGCTGATCATGCACTGATCACGTGGCTGATCATGCACTGATCACGTGGCTGATCATGCACTGATCACGTGACTGATCATGCACTGATCACGTGGCTGATCATGCACTGATCACGTGGCTATCATGCACTGATCACGTGGCTGATCATGCATGATCATGCAGCTACCATGCACTGATCACGTGACTGATCATGCACTGATCACGTGACTGATCATGCACTGATCACGTGTCTGATCATGCACTGATCACGTGGCTATCATGCACTGCTCACGTGGCTGATCATGCATGATCACGCAGCTACCATGTACTGGTCACATGACTGATCATGCACTGATCACGTGACTGATCATGCAGTGATCACGTGGCTATCATGCACTACTCACGTGGCTGATCATGCAATGATCATGTAGCTACCATGTACAGGTCACGTGAATGATCATACACCCATCAGGTGACTGATCATGCACTGATCACGTGGCTATCATGCACTGATCACGAGACTGATCATGCACTGATCACGTCTATATCATGCACTGATCACATGACTGCCCATGCACTGATCACGTGGATGATCATACACTAATCATGTGACAGATCATGCACTGATCACGTGGCTGATCATGCACTGATACCGTGACTGAGCATGGACTGATCACATGACTATCATGTAGTGATCACGTGACTTAATGGCGCTGATCATGTGACTGATCATGCGCTGATCATGTTTGCTATCATACACTGATCATGTGCCTCTGGAGGCAATAAACAAAGAGCTGAGTAGGCACGAATCAAACAGTCAGCAGGCAATAATCATGGAACTCAGCTGTGAGGAATCATGCTGCTCAGCTGGCAATAATCAAGCAGCTGAGCAGGCAGGAATTACGCAGCACAGCTGGCAATTGTCAAGCAGATGACAGGCAGGAATCGTGCAGCTCAGCTGGCAATTGTCAAGCAGATGAGCAGACAGTAATCACGCAGCTCAGCAGGCCCAGATCACGTGACTGAGCATGCACTGTTCACGTGGCTGATCATACACTGATCACGTGATGATCATGCACTGATCACTTGGATATCATGCACTGATCACGTGGCTGATCATACACTGTTCACGTGTCTGACCATGCACTGATCACGTGGCTGATCATACACTGCTCACGTAACTGATCATGCACTGATCACGTGGCTATCATGCACTGATCACGTGGCTGAACATGCACTGTTCACGTGGCTGATCACACACCTGTCACGTGACATATCATGCACTGATCACGTGGCACTCATGCACTGATCACGTGGCTGATCATACACTGATCACGTGACTGATCATGCACTGATCACGTGGCTGATCATGCACTGATCACGTGACTGATCATGCACTGATCACGTGGCTGATCATGCACTGATCACGTGACTGATCATGCACTGATCACGTGGCTGATCATGCACTGATCACGTGACTGATCATGCACTGATCACGTGGCTGATCATGCACTGATCACGTGACTGATCATGCACTGATCACGTGGCTGATCATGCACTGATCACGTGGCTGATCATGCACTGATCACGTGGCTGATCATGCACTGATCACGTGACTGATCATGCACTGATCACGTGGCATCATGCACTGATCACGTGGCTGATCATGCACTGATCACGTGACTCATGCACTGATCACGTGGCTATCATGCACTGATCACGTGGCTGATCATGCACTGATCACGTAGCTATCATGCACTGATCACGTGACTGATCATGCACTGATCACGTGACTGATCATGCACTGATCACGTGACTGATCATGCACTGATCACGTGACTGATCATGCACTGATCACGTGGCTATCATGCACTGATCACGTGGCTGATCATGCACTGATCATGTAGCAATCATGCACTGATCACGTGACTGATCATGCACTGATCACGTGGCTATCATGCACTACTCACGTGGCTGATCATGCAATGATCATGTAGCTACCATGTACAGGTCACGTGAATGATCATACACCCATCAGGTGACTGATCATGCACTGATCACGTGGCTATCATGCACTGATCACGAGACTGATCATGCACTGATCACGTCTATATCATGCACTGATCACATGACTGCCCATGCACTGATCACGTGGATGATCATACACTAATCATGTGACAGATCATGCACTGATCACGTGGCTGATCATGCACTGATACCGTGACTGAGCATGGACTGATCACATGACTATCATGTAGTGATCACGTGACTTAATGGCGCTGATCATGTGACTGATCATGCGCTGATCATGTTTGCTATCATACACTGATCATGTGCCTCTGGAGGCAATAAACAAAGAGCTGAGTAGGCACGAATCAAACAGTCAGCAGGCAATAATCATGGAACTCAGCTGTGAGGAATCATGCTGCTCAGCTGGCAATAATCAAGCAGCTGAGCAGGCAGGAATTACGCAGCACAGCTGGCAATTGTCAAGCAGATGACAGGCAGGAATCGTGCAGCTCAGCTGGCAATTGTCAAGCAGATGAGCAGACAGTAATCACGCAGCTCAGCAGGCCCAGATCACGTGACTGAGCATGCACTGTTCACGTGGCTGATCATACACTGATCACGTGATGATCATGCACTGATCACTTGGATATCATGCACTGATCACGTGGCTGATCATACACTGTTCACGTGTCTGACCATGCACTGATCACGTGGCTGATCATACACTGCTCACGTAACTGATCATGCACTGATCACGTGGCTATCATGCACTGATCACGTGGCTGAACATGCACTGTTCACGTGGCTGATCACACACCTGTCACGTGACATATCATGCACTGATCACGTGGCACTCATGCACTGATCACGTGGCTGATCATACTCTGATCACGTAACTCATGCACACATCACGTGGCTATCATGCACTGCTCACGTGGCTCGTCATGGAATGATCACGTAGCTACCATATACTGGTCACGTGACTGATCATGCACTGATCACGTAAATGATCATGCACTGTTCACGTGACTGATCATGCACTGATCACGTGACTGATCATGCACTGATCACGTGGCTGATCATGCACTGATCACGTGGCTGATCATGCACTGATCACGTGACTGATCATGCACTGATCACGTGACTGATCATGCACTGATCACGTGGCTGATCATGCACTGATCACGTGGCTGATCATGCACTGATCACGTGGCTGATCATGCACTGATCACGTGGCTGATCATGCACTGATCACGTGGCTCATGCACTGATCACGTGGCTGATCATGCACTGATCACGTGGCTATCATGCACTGATCACGTGGCTGATCATGCACTGATCACGTGGCTGATCATGCACTGATCACGTGGCTATCATGCACTGATCACGTGACTGATCATGCACTGATCACGTGACTGATCATGCACTGATCACGTGGCTGATCATGCACTGATCACGTGGCTGATCATGCACTGATCACGTACTGATCATGCACTGATCACGTGACTGATCATGCACTGATCACGTGGCTATCATGCACTGATCACGTGGCTGATCATGCACTGATCACGTGACTGATCATGCACTGATCACGTGGCTGATCATGCACTGATCACGTGGCTATCATGCACTATCACGTGGCTGATCATGCAATGATCACGTAGCTACCATGTACAGGTCACGTGAATGATCATACACCCATCAGGTGACTGATCATGCACTGATCACGTGGCTATCATGCACTGATCACGAGACTGATCATGCACTGATCACGTCTATATCATGCACTGATCACATGACTGCCCATGCACTGATCACGTGGATGATCATACACTAATCTTGTGACAGATCATGCACTGATCACGTGGCTGATCATGCACTGATACCGTGACTGAGCATGGACTGATCACATGACTATCATGTAGTGATCACGTGACTTAATGGCGCTGATCATGTGACTGATCATGCGCTGATCATGTTTGCTATCATACACTGATCATGTGCCTCTGGAGGCAATAAACAAAGAGCTGAGTAGGCACGAATCAAACAGTCAGCAGGCAATAATCATGGAACTCAGTGTGAGGAATCATGCTGCTCAGCTGGCAATAATCAAGCAGCTGAGCAGGCAGGAATTACGCAGCACAGCTGGCAATTGTCAAGCAGATGACAGGCAGGAATCGTGCAGCTCAGCTGGCAATTGTCAAGCAGATGAGCAGACAGTAATCACGCAGCTCAGCAGGCCCAGATCACGTGACTGAGCATGCACTGTTCACGTGGCTGATCATACACTGATCACGTGATGATCATGCACTGATCACTTGGATATCATGCACTGATCACGTGGCTGATCATACACTGATCACGTGTCTGACCATGCACTGATCACGTGGCTGATCATACACTGCTCACGTAACTGATCATGCACTGATCACGTGGCTATCATGCACTGATCACGTGGCTGATCATGCAACTGATCACGTAGCAAACATGCACTATCACGTGACTGATCATGCACTGATCACGTAATTGATCATGCACTGATCACGTGGCTGATCATGCACTGATCACGTGGCTGATCACACATGATCACGTGACTGATCATGCACTGATCACGTGGCTATCATGCACTGATCACGTGGCTGATCATGCACTGATCACGTGGCTGATCATGCACTGATCACGTGACTGATCATGCACTGATCACGTGACTGATCATGCACTGATCACGTGGCTATCATGCACTGATCACGTGGCTGATCATGCCATGATCACGCAGCTACCATGTACTGGTCACGTGACTGATCATGCACTGATCACGTGACTGATCATGCACTGATCACGTGGCTGATCATGCACTGATCACGTGGCTGATCATGCACTGATCACGTGACTGATCATGCACTGATCACGTCTATATCATGCACTGATCACATGACTGCCCATGCACTGATCACGTGGATGATCATACACTAATCTTGTGACAGATCATGCACTGATCACGTGGCTGATCATGCACTGATACCGTGACTGAGCATGGACTGATCACATGACTATCATGTAGTGATCACGTGACTTAATGGCGCTGATCATGTGACTGATCATGCACTGATCATGTTTGCTATCATACACTGATCATGTGCCTCTGGAGGCAATAAACAAAGAGCTGAGTAGGCACGAATCAAACAGTCAGCAGGCAATAATCATGGAACTCAGGTGTGAGGAATCATGCTGCTCAGCTGGCAATAATCAAGCAGCTGAGCAGGCAGGAATTACGCAGCACAGCTGGCAATTGTCAAGCAGATGACAGGCAGGAATCGTGCAGCTCAGCTGGCAATTGTCAAGCAGATGAGCAGACAGTAATCACGCAGCTCAGCAGGCCCAGATCACGTGACTGAGCATGCACTGTTCACGTGGCTGATCATACACTGATCACGTGATGATCATGCACTGATCACGTGGATATCATGCACTGATCACGTGGCTGATCATACACTGTTCACGTGTCTGACCATGCACTGATCACGTGGCTGATCATACACTGCTCACGTAACTGATCATGCACTGATCACGTGGCTATCATGCACTGATCACGTGGCTGAACATGCACTGTTCACGTGGCTGATCACACACCTGTCACGTGACATATCATGCACTGATCACGTGGCACTCATGCACTGATCACGTGGCTGATCATACTCTGCTCACGTAACTCATGCACACATCACGTGGCTATCATGCACTGCTCACGTGGCTCGTCATGGAATGATCACGTAGCTACCATATACTGGTCACGTGACTGATCATGCACAGATCACGTAAATGATCATGCACTGTTCACGTGACTGATCATGTACTGATCACGTGACTGATCATGCACTGATCACGTGGCTATCATGCACTGCTCACGTGGCTGATCATGCAATGATCACGTAGCAACCATGTACTGGTCACGTGACTGATCATGCACTGATCACGTAATTGATCCTGCACTGATCACGTGGCTCATCATGCACTGATCACGTGGCTGATCACACATGTATCACGTGACTGATCATGCACTGATCACGTGGCTATCATGCACTGATCACGTGGCTATCATGCACTGATCACGTGGCTATCATGCACTGATCACGTGGCTGATCATGCAATGATCACGTAGCTATCATGCACTGATCACGTGACTGATCATGCACTGATCACGTAATTGATCATGCACTGATCACGTGGCTCATCATGCACTGATCACGTGGCTGATCACACTGATCACGTGACTGATCATGCACTGATCACGACTGATCATGCACTGATCACGTGGCTATCATGCACTGATCACGTGGATCATGCACTGATCACGTGGCTGATCACACGATCACGTGACTGATCATGCACTGATCACGTGGCTATCATGCACTGATCACGTGGCTATCATGCACTGATCACGTGGCTGATCATGCACTGATCACGGAGCTGCCATGCACTGGTCACGTGACTGATCATGCACTGATCACGTGGCTGATCATGCACTGATCACGTGACTGATCATGCACTGATCACGTGACTGATCATGCACTGATCACGTGACTGATCATGCACTGATCACGTGGCTATCATGCACTGATCACGTGGCTGATCATGCACTGATCACGCAGCTATCATGCACTGTCACATGACTGATCATGCACTGATCACATAATTGATCATGCACTGATCACGTGGCTTATCATGCACTGATCATGTGACTGATCATGCACTGATCATGTTTGGTATCATACACTGATCATGTGCCTATGGAGGCAATGAACATAGAGCTGAGTAGGCAGGAATCAGTCAGCAGGCTATAATCATGGAACTCACCTCTGAGAAATCATGCTGCTCAGCTGGCATAATCAAGTAGCTGAGCAGGCAGGAATTACGCAGCACAGGTGGCAATTGTCAAGCAGCTGACAGGCAGGAATCGTGCAGCTCAGCTGGCAATTGTCAAGCAGATGAGCAGACAGTAATCACGCAGCTCAGCAGGCCCTGATCACGTGACTGATCATGCACTGTTCACGTGGCTGATCACACACTGATCACGTGACTGATCATGCACTGATCACGTGACTGATCATGCACTGATCACGTGGCTATCATGCACTGATCACGTGGCTGATCATGCACTGATCACGTGGCTGATCATGCACTGATCACGTGGCTGATCATGCACTGATCACGTGACTGATCATGCACTGATCACGTGGCTGATCATGCACTGATCACGTGGCTATCATGCACTGATCACGTGGCTGATCATGCACTGATCACGAGCTACCATGCACTGATCACGTGACTGATCATGCACTGATCACGTGACTGATCATGCACTGATCACGTGTCTGATCATGCACTGATCACGTGGCTATCATGCACTGCTCACGTGGCTGATCATGCATGATCACGCAGCTACCATGTACTGGTCACATGACTGATCATGCACTGATCACGTGACTGATCATGCACTGATCACGTGGCTATCATGCACTACTCACGTGGCTGATCATGCAATGATCATGTAGCTACCATGTACAGGTCACGTGAATGATCATACACCCATCAGGTGACTGATCATGCACTGATCACGTGGCTATCATGCACTGATCACGAGACTGATCATGCACTGATCACGTCTATATCATGCACTGATCACATGACTGCCCATGCACTGATCACGTGGATGATCATACACTAATCTGTGACAGATCATGCACTGATCACGTGGCTGATCATGCACTGATACCGTGACTGAGCATGGACTGATCACATGACTATCATGTAGTGATCACGTGACTTAATGGCGCTGATCATGTGACTGATCATGCGCTGATCATGTTTGCTATCATACACTGATCATGTGCCTCTGGAGGCAATAAACAAAGAGCTGAGTAGGCACGAATCAAACAGTCAGCAGGCAATAATCATGGAACTCAGCTGTGAGGAATCATGCTGCTCAGCTGGCAATAATCAAGCAGCTGAGCAGGCAGGAATTACGCAGCACAGCTGGCAATTGTCAAGCAGATGACAGGCAGGAATCGTGCAGCTCAGCTGGCAATTGTCAAGCAGATGAGCAGACAGTAATCACGCAGCTCAGCAGGCCCAGATCACGTGACTGAGCATGCACTGTTCACGTGGCTGATCATACACTGATCACGTGATGATCATGCACTGATCACTTGGATATCATGCACTGATCACGTGGCTGATCATACACTGTTCACGTGTCTGACCATGCACTGATCACGTGGCTGATCATACACTGCTCACGTAACTGATCATGCACTGATCACGTGGCTATCATGCACTGATCACGTGGCTGAACATGCACTGTTCACGTGGCTGATCACACACCTGTCACGTGACATATCATGCACTGATCACGTGGCACTCATGCACTGATCACGTGGCTGATCATACTCTGCTCACGTAACTCATGCACACATCACGTGGCTATCATGCACTGCTCACGTGGCTCGTCATGGAATGATCACGTAGCAACCATATACTGGTCACGTGACTGATCATGCAAGATCACGTAAATGATCATGCACTGTTCACGTGACTGATCATGTACTGATCACGTGACTGATCATGCACTGATCACGTGGCTATCATGCTCTGCTCACGTGGCTGATCATGCAATGATCACGTAGCAACCATGTACTGGTCACGTGACTGATCATGCACTGATCACGTAATTGATCCTGCACTGATCACGTGGCTCATCATGCACTGATCACGTGGCTGATCACACATGTATCACGTGACTGATCATGCACTGATCACGTGGCTCTCATGCACTGATCACGTGGCTGTCATGCACTGATCACGTGGATATCATGCACTGATCACGTGGCTGATCACACACGTATCACATGACTGATCATGCACTGATCACGTGGCTATCATGCACTGATCACGTGGCTATCATGCACTGATCACGTGGCTGATCATGCACTGATCACGTAGCTACCATGCACTGATCACGTGACTGATCATGCACTGATCACGTAATTGATCATGCACTGATCACGTGGCTGATCATGCACTGATCACGTGGCTGATCATACACTGATCACGTGACTGATCATGCACTGATCACGTGACTGATCATGCACTGATCACGTGGCTATCATGCACTGATCACGTGGCTGATCATGCACTGATCACGTGACTGATCATGCACTGATCACGTGACTGATCATGCACTGATCACGTGGCTATCATGCACTGATCACGTGGCTGATCATGCATGATCACGCAGCTGCCATGTACTGGTCACATGACTGATCATGCACTGATCACGTGACTGATCATGCAGTGATCACGTGGCTATCATGCACTACTCACGTGGCTGATCATGCAATGATCATGTAGCTACCATGTACAGGTCACGTGAATGATCATACACCCATCAGGTGACTGATCATGCACTGATCACGTGGCTATCATGCACTGATCACGAGACTGATCATGCACTGATCACGTCTATATCATGCACTGATCACATGACTGCCCATGCACTGATCACGTGGATGATCATACACTAATCTTGTGACAGATCATGCACTGATCACGTGGCTGATCATGCACTGATACCGTGACTGAGCATGGACTGATCACATGACTATCATGTAGTGATCACGTGACTTAATGGCGCTGATCATGTGACTGATCATGCGCTGATCATGTTTGCTATCATACACTGATCATGTGCCTCTGGAGGCAATAAACAAAGAGCTGAGTAGGCACGAATCAAACAGTCAGCAGGCAATAATCATGGAACTCAGTGTGAGGAATCATGCTGCTCAGCTGGCAATAATCAAGCAGCTGAGCAGGCAGGAATTACGCAGCACAGCTGGCAATTGTCAAGCAGATGACAGGCAGGAATCGTGCAGCTCAGCTGGCAATTGTCAAGCAGATGAGCAGACAGTAATCACGCAGCTCAGCAGGCCCAGATCACGTGACTGAGCATGCACTGTTCACGTGGCTGATCATACACTGATCACGTGATGATCATGCACTGATCACTTGGATATCATGCACTGATCACGTGGCTGATCATACACTGTTCACGTGTCTGACCATGCACTGATCACGTGGCTGATCATACACTGCTCACGTAACTGATCATGCACTGATCACGTGGCTATCATGCACTGATCACGTGGCTGATCATGCACTGATCACGTAGCAACCATGTACTGGTCACGTGACTGATCATGCACTGATCACGTAATTGATCATGCACTGATCACGTGGCTCATCATGCACTGATCACGTGGCTGATCACACATGATCACGTGACTGATCATGCACTGATCACGTGGCTATCATGCACTGATCACGTGGCTATCATGCACTGATCACGTGGCTGATCATGCACTGATCACGTGACTGATCATGCACTGATCACGTGGCTGATCATGCACTGATCACGTGACTGATCATGCACTGATCACGTGACTGATCATGCACTGATCACGTGGCTATCATGCACTGATCACGTGGCTGATCATGCCATGATCACGTAGCTACCATGTACTGGTCACGTGACTGATCATGCACTGATCACGTGACTGATCATGCACTGATCACGTGGCTGATCATGCACTGATCACGTGGCTGATCATGCACTGATCACGGGACTGATCATGCACTGATCACGTCTATATCATGCACTGATCACATGACTGCCCATGCACTGATCACGTGGATGATCATACACTAATCTTGTGACAGATCATGCACTGATCACGTGGCTGATCATGCACTGATACCGTGACTGAGCATGGACTGATCACATGACTATCATGTAGTGATCACGTGACTTAATGGCGCTGATCATGTGACTGATCATGCACTGATCATGTTTGCTATCATACACTGATCATGTGCCTCTGGAGGCAATAAACAAAGAGCTGAGTAGGCACGAATCAAACAGTCAGCAGGCAATAATCATGGAACTCAGCTGTGAGGAATCATGCTGCTCAGCTGGCAATAATCAAGCAGCTGAGCAGGCAGGAATTACGCAGCACAGCTGGCAATTGTCAAGCAGATGACAGGCAGGAATCGTGCAGCTCAGCTGGCAATTGTCAAGCAGATGAGCAGACAGTAATCACGCAGCTCAGCAGGCCCAGATCACGTGACTGAGCATGCACTGTTCACGTGGCTGATCATACACTGATCACGTGATGATCATGCACTGATCACTTGGATATCATGCACTGATCACGTGGCTGATCATACACTGTTCACGTGTCTGACCATGCACTGATCACGTGGCTGATCATACACTGCTCACGTAACTGATCATGCACTGATCACGTGGCTATCATGCACTGATCACGTGGCTGAACATGCACTGTTCACGTGGCTGATCACACACCTGTCACGTGACATATCATGCACTGATCACGTGGCACTCATGCACTGATCACGTGGCTGATCATACTCTGCTCACGTAACTCATGCACACATCACGTGGCTATCATGCACTGCTCACGTGGCTCGTCATGGAATGATCACGTAGCAACCATATACTGGTCACGTGACTGATCATGCAGATCACGTAAATGATCATGCACTGTTCACGTGACTGATCATGTACTGATCACGTGACTGATCATGCACTGATCACGTGGCTATCATGCTCTGCTCACGTGGCTGATCATGCAATGATCACGTAGCAACCATGTACTGGTCACGTGACTGATCATGCACTGATCACGTAATTGATCCTGCACTGATCACGTGGCTCATCATGCACTGATCACGTGGCTGATCACACATGTATCACGTGACTGATCATGCACTGATCACGTGGCTATCATGCACTGATCATGCACTGATCACGTGGATATCATGCACTGATCACGTGGCTGATCACACACGTATCACATGACTGATCATGCACTGATCACGTGGCTATCATGCACTGATCACGTGGCTATCATGCACTGATCACGTGGCTGATCATGCAATGATCACGTAGCTACCATGTACTGGTCACGTGACTGATCATGCACTGATCACGTAATTGATCATGCACTGATCACGTGGCTGATCATGCACTGATCACGTGGCTGATCATACACTGATCACGTGACTGATCATGCACTGATCACGTGACTGATCATGCACTGATCACGTGGCTATCATGCACTGATCACGTGGCTGATCATACACTGATCACGTGACTGATCATGCACTGATCACGTGACTGATCATGCACTGATCACGTGGCTATCATGCACTGATCACGTGGCTGATCATGCCATGATCACGCAGCTACCATGTACTGGTCACATGACTGATCATGCACTGATCACGTGACTGATCATGCACTGATCACGTGGCTATCATGCACTGATCACGTGGCTGATCATGCAATGATCACGTAGCTACCATGTACAGGTCACGTGAATGATCATACACCCATCAGGTGACTGATCATGCACTGATCACGTGGCTATCATGCACTGATCACGTGACTGATCATGCACTGATCACGTCTATATCATGCACTGATCACATGACTGCCCATGCACTGATCACGTGGATGATCATACACTAATCTTGTGACAGATCATGCACTGATCACGTGGCTGATCATGCACTGATACCGTGACTGAGCATGGACTGATCACATGACTATCATGTAGTGATCACGTGACTTAATGGCGCTGATCATGTGACTGATCATGCGCTGATCATGTTTGCTATCATACACTGATCATGTGCCTCTGGAGGCAATAAACAAAGAGCTGAGTAGGCACGAATCAAACAGTCAGCAGGCAATAATCATGGAACTCAGGTGTGAGGAATCATGCTGCTCAGCTGGCAATAATCAAGCAGCTGAGCAGGCAGGAATTACGCAGCACAGCTGGCAATTGTCAAGCAGATGACAGGCAGGAATCGTGCAGCTCAGCTGGCAATTGTCAAGCAGATGAGCAGACAGTAATCACGCAGCTCAGCAGGCCCTGATCACGTGACTGAGCATGCACTGTTCACGTGGCTGATCATGCACTGATCACGTGATGATCATGCACTGATCACTTGGATATCATGCACTGATCACGTGGCTGATCATGCACTGATCACGTGTCTGACCATGCACTGATCACGTGACTGATCATGCACTGATCACGTAACTGATCATGCACTGATCACGTGGCTATCATGCACTGATCACGTGGCTGATCATGCACGATCACGTGGCAATCATGCACTGGTCACGTGACTGATCATGCACTGATCACGTGACTGATCATGCACTGATCACGTGGCTATCATGCACTGATCACGTGGCTGATCACACATGATCACGTGACTGATCATGCACTGATCACGTGGCTATCATGCACTGATCACGTGGCTATCATGCACTGATCACGTGGCTGATCATGCACTGATCACGTGACTGATCATGCACTGATCACGTGGCTGATCATGCACTGATCACGTGACTGATCATGCACTGATCACGTGACTGATCATGCACTGATCACGTGGCTATCATGCACTGATCACGTGGCTGATCATGCATGATCACGTAGCTACCATGTACTGGTCACGTGACTGATCATGCACTGATCACGTGACTGATCATGCACTGATCACGTGGCTGATCATGCACTGATCACGTGGCTGATCATGCACTGATCACGGACTGATCATGCACTGATCACGTCTATATCATGCACTGATCACATGACTGCCCATGCACTGATCACGTGGATGATCATACACTAATCATGTGACAGATCATGCACTGATCACGTGGCTGATCATGCACTGATACGTGACTGAGCATGGACTGATCACATGACTATCATGTAGTGATCACGTGACTTAATGGCGCTGATCATGTGACTGATCATGCGCTGATCATGTTTGCTATCATACACTGATCATGTGCCTCTGGAGGCAATAAACAAAGAGCTGAGTAGGCACGAATCAAACAGTCAGCAGGAACTCAGGTGTGAGGAATCATGCTGCTCAGCTGGCAATAATCAAGCAGCTGAGCAGGCAGGAATTACGCAGCACAGCTGGCAATTGTCAAGCAGATGACAGGCAGGAATCGTGCAGCTCAGCTGGCAATTGTCAAGCAGATGAGCAGACAGTAATCACGCAGCTCAGCAGGCCCAGATCACGTGACTGAGCATGCACTGTTCACGTGGCTGATCATACACTGATCACGTGATGATCATGCACTGATCACTGGATATCATGCACTGATCACGTGGCTGATCATACACTGTTCACGTGTCTGACCATGCACTGATCACGTGGCTGATCATACACTGCTCACGTAACTGATCATGCACTGATCACGTGGCTATCATGCACTGATCACGTGGCTGATCATGCACTGATCACGTGGCTGATCACACACCTGTCACGTGACATATCATGCACTGATCACGTGGCACTCATGCACTGATCACGTGGCTGATCATACACTGATCACGTTGATCATGCACTGATCACGTGGCTGATCATGCACTGCTCACGTGGCTGATCATGCACTGATCACGTGGCTATCATGCACTGATCACGTGACTGATCATGCACTGATCACGTGGCTGATCATGCACTGATCACGTGACTGATCATGCACTGATCACGTGGCTGATCATGCACTGATCACGCACTGATCATGCACTGATCACGTGGCTGATCATGCACTGATCACGTACTGATCATGCACTGATCACGTGGCTGATCATGCACTGATCACGTGACATCATGCACTGATCACGTGGCATCATGCACTGATCACGTGGCTGATCATGCACTGATCACGTGACTGATCATGCACTGATCACGTGCTGATCATGCACTGATCACGTGGCTGATCATGCACTGATCACGTGGCTATCATGCACTGATCACGTGGCTGATCATGCACTGATCACGTGGCTGATCATGCACTGATCACGTGACTGATCATGCACTGATCACGTGGCTGATCATGCACTGATCACGTAACTGATCATGCACTGATCACGTGGCTATCATGCACTGATCACGTGGCTGATCATGCACTGATCACGTGGCTGATCACACACTGTCACGTGACTATCATGCACTGATCACGTGGCATCATGCACTGATCACGTGGCTGATCATACACTGATCACGTGACTCATGCACTGATCACGTGGCTATCATGCACTGATCACGTGGCTGATCATGCAATGATCACGTAGCTACCATATACTGATCACGTGACTGATCATGCACTGATCACGTAAATGATCATGCACTGATCACGTGACTGATCATGTACTGATCACGTGACTGATCATGCACTGATCACGTGGCTATCATGTCTGCTCCATGGCTGATCATGCAACGATCACGTAGCAACCATGTACTGTCATGACTGATCATGCACTGATCACGTAATTGATCATGCACTGATCACGTGGCTCATCATGCACTGATCACGTGGCTGATCACACATGATCACGTGACTGATCATGCACTGATCACGTGGCTGTCATGCACTGATCACGTGGATATCATGCACTGATCACGTGGCTGATCACACACTGATCACATGACTGATCATGCACTGATCACGTGGCTGATCATGCACTGATCACGTGGCTATCATGCACTGATCACGTGGCTGATCATGCACTGATCACGTAGCTACCATGCACTGATCACGTGACTGATCATGCACTGATCACGTAACTGATCATGCACTGATCACGTGGCTGATCATGCACTGATCACGTGGCTGATCATACACTATCACGTAACTGATCATGCACTGATCACGTGACTGATCATGCACTGATCACGTGGCTATCATGCACTGATCACGTGGCTGATCATACACTGATCACGTGCTGATCATGCACTGATCACGTGGCTGATCATGCACTGATCACGTGACTGATCATGCACTGATCACGTGGCTGATCATGCACTGATCACGTGGCTATCATGCACTGCTCACGTGGCTGTCATGCAATGATCACGTAGCTACCATATACTGGTCACGTGACTGATCATGCACTGATCACGTAAATGATCATGCACTGATCACGTGACTGATCATGCACTGATCACGTGACTGATCATGCACTGATCACGTGGCTATCATGCACTGATCACGTGGCTATCATGCACTGATCACGTGGCTGATCATGCAATGATCACGTAGCTATCATGCACTGATCACGTGACTGATCATGCACTGATCACGTAATTGATCATGCACTGATCACGTGGCTGATCATGCACTGATCACGTGGCTGATCATGCACTGATCACGTGGTTATCATGCACTGATCACGTGACTGATCATGCACTGATCACGTGGCTATCATGCACTGATCACGTGACTGATCATGCACTGATCACGTGTCTGATCATGCACTGATCACGTGGCTATCATGCACTGCTCACGTGGCTGATCATGCCATGATCACGCAGCTACCATGTACTGGTCACATGACTGATCATGCACTGATCACGTGACTGATCATGCAGTGATCACGTGGCTATCATGCACTACTCACGTGGCTGATCATGCAATGATCATGTAGCTACCATGTACAGGTCACGTGAATGATCATACACCCATCAGGTGACTGATCATGCACTGATCACGTGGCTATCATGCACTGATCACGAGACTGATCATGCACTGTTCACGTCTATATCATGCACTGATCACATGACTGCCCATGCACTGATCACGTGGATGATCATACACTAATCTTGTGACAGATCATGCACTGATCACGTGGCTGATCATGCACTGATACCGTGACTGAGCATGGACTGATCACATGACTATCATGTAGTGATCACGTGACTTAATGGCGCTGATCATGTGACTGATCATGCGCTGATCATGTTTGCTATCATACACTGATCATGTGCCTCTGGAGGCAATAAACAAAGAGCTGAGTAGGCACGAATCAAACAGTCAGCAGGCAATAATCATGGAACTCAGCTGTGAGGAATCATGCTGCTCAGCTGGCAATAATCAAGCAGCTGAGCAGGCAGGAATTACGCAGCACAGCTGGCAATTGTCAAGCAGATGACAGGCAGGAATCGTGCAGCTCAGCTGGCAATTGTCAAGCAGATGAGCAGACAGTAATCACGCAGCTCAGCAGGCCCAGATCACGTGACTGAGCATGCACTGTTCACGTGGCTGATCATACACTGATCACGTGATGATCATGCACTGATCACTTGGATATCATGCACTGATCACGTGGCTGATCATACACTGTTCACGTGTCTGACCATGCACTGATCACGTGGCTGATCATACACTGCTCACGTAACTGATCATGCACTGATCACGTGGCTATCATGCACTGATCACGTGGCTGAACATGCACTGTTCACGTGGCTGATCACACACCTGTCACGTGACATATCATGCACTGATCACGTGGCACTCATGCACTGATCACGTGGCTGATCATACTCATCACGTAACTCATGCACACATCACGTGGCTATCATGCACTGCTACGTGGCTCGTCATGGAATGATCACGTAGCAACCATATACTGCACGTGACTGATCATGCAAAGATCACGTAAATGATCATGCACTGTTCACGTGACTGATCATGTACTGATCACGTGACTGATCATGCACTGATCACGTGGCTGATCATGCACTGATCATGACTGATCATGCACTGATCACGTGACTGATCATGCACTGATCACGTGACTGATCATGCACTGATCACGTGGCTATCATGCACTGATCACTGGCTGATCATGCACTGATCACGTGGCTGATCATGCACTGATCACGTGGCTGATCATGCACTGATCACGTGGCTATCATGCACTGATCACGTGGCTGATCATGCACTGATCACGTGATATCATGCACTGATCACGTGGCTGATCATGCACTGATCACGTGGCTGATCATGCAATGATCACGTAGCTATCATGCACTGATCACGTGACTGATCATGCACTGATCACGTAACTGATCATGCACTGATCACGTGGCTGATCATGCACTGATCACGTGGCTGATCATGCACTGATCACGTGACTGATCATGCACTGATCACGTGGCTGATCATGCACTGATCACGTGGCTATCATGCACTGATCACGTGGCTGATCATACACTGATCACGTGACTGATCATGCACTGATCACGTGGCTGATCATGCACTGATCACGTGGCTGTCATGCACTATCACGTGGCTGATCATGCACTGATCACGTGGCTACCATGTACAGGTCACGTGAATGATCATACCCATCAGGTGATGATCATGCACTGATCACGTGGCTATCATGCACTGATCACGTGACTGATCATGCACTGTTCACGTCTTATCATGCACTGATCACATGACTGCCCATGCACTGATCACGTGGATGATCATACACTAATCTTGTGACAGATCATGCACTGATCACGTGGCTGATCATGCACTGATACCGTGACTGAGCATGGACTGATCACATGACTATCATGTAGTGATCACGTGACTTAATGGCGCTGATCATGTGACTGATCATGCTGATCATGTTTGCTATCATACACTGATCATGTGCCTCTGGAGGCAATAAACAAAGAGCTGAGTAGGCACGAATCAAACAGTCAGCAGGCAATAATCATGGAACTCAGTGTGAGGAATCATGCTGCTCAGCTGGCAATAATCAAGCAGCTGAGCAGGCAGGAATTACGCAGCACAGCTGGCAATTGTCAAGCAGATGACAGGCAGGAATCGTGCAGCTCAGCTGGCAATTGTCAAGCAGATGAGCAGACAGTAATCACGCAGCTCAGCAGGCCCTGATCACGTGACTGAGCATGCACTGTTCACGTGGCTGATCATACACTGATCACGTGATGATCATGCACTGATCACTTGGATATCATGCACTGATCACGTGGCTGATCATACACTGATCACGTGTCTGACCATGCACTGATCACGTGGCTGATCATGCACTGATCACGTAACTGATCATGCACTGATCACGTGGCTATCATGCACTGATCACGTGGCTGATCATGCACTGATCACGTAGCAACCATGCACTGGTCACGTGACTGATCATGCACTGATCACGTAATTGATCATGCACTGATCACGTGGCTGATCATGCACTGATCACGTGGCTGATCACACATGATCACGTGACTGATCATGCACTGATCACGTGGCTATCATGCACTGATCACGTGGCTATCATGCACTGATCACGTGGCTGATCATGCACTGATCACGTGACTGATCATGCACTGATCTCACTGACTGATCATGCACTGATCACGTGGCTATCATGCACTGATCACGTGGCTGATCATGCCACATCACGCAGCTACCATGTACTGGTCACATGACTGATCATGCACTGATCACGTGACTGATCATGCAGTGATCACGTGGCTGATCATGCACTACTCACGTGGCTGATCATGCAATGTCTTCCATTCGTGACTGATCATGCACTGATCACGTCTATATCATGCACTGATCACATGACTGCCCATGCACTGATCACGTGATGATCATACACTAATCACGTGACAGATCATGCACTGATCACGTGGCTGATCATGCACTGATACCGTGACTGAGCATGGACTGATCACATGACTATCATGTAGTGATCACGTGACTTAATGGCGCTGATCATGTGACTGATCATGCACTGATCATGTTTGCTATCATACACTGATCATGTGCCTCTGGAGGCAATAAACAAAGAGCTGAGTAGGCACGAATCAAACAGTCAGCAGGCAATAATCATGGAACACAGGTGTGAGGAATCATGCTGCTCAGCTGGCAATAATCAAGCAGCTGAGCAGGCAGGAATTATGCAGCACAGCTGGCAATTGTCAAGCAGATGACAGGCAGGAATCGTGCAGCTCAGCTGGAATTGTCAAGCAGATGAGCAGACAGTAATCACGCAGCTCAGCAGGCCCAGATCACGTGACTGAGCATGCACTGTTCACGTGGCTGATCATACACTGATCACGTGATGATCATGCACTGATCATTGGATATCATGCACTGATCACGTGGCTGATCATACACTGTTCACGTGTCTGACCATGCACTGATCACGTGGCTGATCATACACTGCTCACGTAACTGATCATGCACTGATCACGTGGCTATCATGCACTGATCACGTGGCTGAACATGCACTGTTCACGTGGCTGATCACACACCTGTCACGTGACATATCATGCACTGATCACGGCCCATGCACTGATCACGTGCTGATCATACTCTGATCACGAACTCATGCACACATCACGTGGCTATCATGCACTGCTCACGTGGCTGATCATGGAATGATCACGTAGCTACCATATACTGGTCACGTGACTGATCATGCACTGATCACGTAATGATCATGCACTGTTCACGTGATGATCATGCACTGATCACGTGACTGATCACATGATCACGTACACGGCTTTCGCTCTGGCGGATCACTGCGGATCACGTAGGCACCATGTACGATCACGTGGACTGATCATGCACCATCACAATTGATCCTGCACTGATCACGTGGCTATCACAGGCGTTGATCACGTGGCTGATCACACATGATCACGTGATCTATCATGCACTGATCACGTGGCTGATCATGCACTGATCACGTGATCGATCATGCACTGATCACGTGACTGATCATGCACTGATCACGACTGGATCATGCTGACTGATCACGTGTTGATCATGCACTGATCACGTGGCTATCATGCACTGATCACGTGGCTGATCATGCATGATCACGCATGGCTATCATGTACTGATCACATGATCGATCATGCACTGATCACGTGATCATCATGCACTGATCATGTTTGCTATCATACACTGATCATGTGCCTCTGGAGGCAATAAACAAAGAGCTGAGTAGGCACGAATCAAACAGTCAGCAGGCACATAATCATGGAACTCATCTGTGAGGAATCATGCTGCTCAGCTGGCAATAATCAAGCAGCTGAGCAGGCAGGATTACGCAGCACAGCTGGCAATTGTCAAGCAGATGACAGGCAGGAATCGTGCAGCTCAGCTGGCAATTGTCAAGCAGATGAGCAGATGTAATCACGCAGCTCAGCAGGCCCTGATCACGTGACTGAGCATGCACTGTTCACGTGGCTGATCATACACTGATCACGTGACTGATCATGCACTGATCACTTGGATATCATGCACTGATCACGTGGCTGATCATACACTGTTCACGTGTCTGACCATGCACTGATCACGTGGCTGATCATACACTGCTCACGTAACTGATCATGCACTGATCACGTGCTATCATGCACTGATCACGTGGCTGAACATGCACTGTTCACGTGGCTGATCACACACCTGTCACGTGACATATCATGCACTGATCACGTGGCACTCATGCACTGATCACGTGGCTGATCATACTCTGCTCACGAAACTGATCATGCACACATCACGTGGCTATCATGCACTGCTCACGTGGCTGTCATGGAATGATCACGTAGCTACCATATACTGGTCACGTGACTGATCATGCACTGATCACGTAATTGATCATGCACTGATCACGTGACTGATCATGCACTGATCACGTGACTGATCATGCACTGATCACGTGACTGATCATGCACTGATCACGTGGCTATCATGCACTGCTCACGTGACTGATCATGCACTGATCACGTAGCAACCATGTACTGGTCACATGACTGATCATGCAACGATCAATGCGAATGATCATGCACTGATCACGGGACTGATCATGCACTGATCACGTGACTGATCATGCACTGATCACGCGGGTTATCATGTTCTGCTTCACGCATGGGATCATGCAACGATCACGAGC